>NC_140167.1:48520181-48785181 GCF_963971535.1 Notolepis coatsorum
ATACCATATAGAAGATGTATAAATGAGCAATAATGATAATACGAGAGGGCCTACCTGGAAGAGGTCAAGAGGTCAAGGTCCTGGCGGGATGGTGCCAGGAAAACAGCCTCTCCCTGAACGTCAGCAAAACAAAGGAGATGATTGTGGACTTCAGGAGGTCGGGGGTCAAGGACTACAGCCCCCTCAGCATCGACGGGGCACCGGTTGAGAGAGTCAACAGCTTTAAGTACCTCGGAGCCTACATATCCGAGGACTTGACATGGACCACACACATTGACAGTGTTGTGAAGAAGGCATGACAACTCCTCTACTTCCTCAGGCGCCTAAGGAAGTTCCAAGTCAGTCAGAAGATCCTTAAGAACTTCTACTCATGTACAATAGAGAGCATCCTGACTGGCAACATCACCTCCTGGTTTGGGAATAGCACTGCACAAGACCGAAGCAGACTACAAAGAGTGACACGTTCAGCCGAACGCACAATTGGAGGGGGGCTCCCCACCCTCCAGAACATTTACAACAAGCGTTGCAAGGGCAAGGCTAAGAGAATCATTAAAGACTCCAGTCACCCGAACAACTGCCTCTTTGAACTGCTGCGGTCAGGCAAGCGATACCGGAGTCTCAAGGCGAGCACAGAAAGACTCAGAAGAAGCTTCTATCCCCAGGCCATCAGGCTGCTAAACGAACAATGAACACTACACAACAACAACCATCAAACGCACATAGCACACACATCCACACGCACACACTCACTTTAAACAAACACACTGTAGCACCCACTCCACACACTTTATAGCACACACCCACTTTAAACAAACACACTGTAGCACCCACTCCCCACACTTTATATTTATTGATGAAGGATTGCACTACAACTCGTACACCTTACTGTAAATTGTACCTAAATTGTACCTCATCCCATTTCTGCTTTGCACTATATAGTACTGTACATTAGTACACTGCATAGTATTGTATATTATATTGTAACTCAGTTACGTCTATTCTGCATCGAACATTGTACATATGTCTATACTGAACACTGTGACCTCATTTTCTACTTCTAAATTACATGCTATACTATGTTATTGATACTATCTTGTCTAGCACAGTCTCTGGAGCGTAACAGTAAGAAGCATTTTGTATGAAAGTATTCTGTACTTCTGTATGACAACTATTAAAGAAATTTGAAACTTGAAACTAATAATACAGTTACTGTAATTAGGAAAAGCCTTCAAACAAAAGCAGATGTTTTTTTTCCTTCTGATAAAACGTGGGTGAAGTTTGATTTGTGCCTGCACCGCCGCCACGCGCCGATGGTAATGGCAAGAATAGCATGCATGACGCTATCTATTACGGCGAATTAGTGAGCAATCATGAATCATACATCAAAATAGACAAATTGTACGCATTATACACGATGATGACGATACAGAACATTTTGAAAAATTTAAATGCATGGTGTTGTGAAGGGCCAGATTAAAGCTGAGAATCTACATTTATTGTTTTATATACATTGTATATTATTTATATATACACGTTATATCCCTTTAAGCCTGCGTGTAAATCATAGTAATATTCACTTTCCTTAGGGATAATGCCCCCTGACGGCGGCGCCAGGCAGTCTCGCACTCAGACAGGTGCAGTGGGCGAGTTTGGGGCAAGTCGGGACATGCCCTTGGCAGTGTATTGATTCCGGGCAAGTGGTTAGGTTTGGAACTAGAAAGCCACTTAAGTATATATATTGGCGCAGGTGCGCACAGCAGCACTTAGTTCATCAAGTTCATCCCGAGTCAACGTGTAGTGAAGTGAGCAACCGTGCGTCTAACAGAGCGTTGAGAGCCACGTGCGGATAGAATAGTAAAGTGTCAGAGTTTAATGCAGTAACGTCAAGTTCGACCTAATCTAATGTGAAGTAAATAGTCGTTAATTTATTGTATATCGTGCAACCCAGTTCGTTCGTGTGTAGCATTGGACATGTGCACAGGAGAACCAGCGTCGGCGATTGCAGAACCATTACTGGTTGGATTATATTGATTTGGAATGTGTTACCCTGAGAAGAGCCTCAAGTTTCAAGTTTCAAGTTTCTTTAATAGTTGTCATACAGAAGTACAGAATACTTTCATACAAAATGCTTCTTACTGTTACGCTCCAGAGACTGTGCTAGACAAGATAGTATCAAATAACATAGTATAGCATGAAGTTTAGAAGAAGAAAATGAGGTCACAGTGTTCGGTATAGACATATGTACAATGTTCTGAGTTACCATATAATATACAATACTATGCAGTGTACTAATGTACAGTACTAGTGCAAAGCAGAAATGGGATGAGGTACAATTTAGGTACAATTTACAGTAAGGTGTACGAGTTGTAGTGCAATCCTTCATCAATAAATATAAAGTGTGGGGAGTGGGTGCTACAGTGTGTTTGTTTAAAGTGGGTGTGTGCTATAAAGTGTGTGGAGTGGGTGCTACAGTGTGTTTGTTTAAAGTGAGTGTGTGCGTGTGGATGTGTGTGCTATGTGCGTTTGGTGGTTGTTGTTGTGTAGGGGAGGATCTATGGTGGTTGTTGTTGTGTAGTGTTCATTCATTGTTCGTTTAGCAGCCTGAGGGCCTGGGGATAGAAGCTTCTTCTGAGTCTTTCTGTGCTCGCCTTGAGACTCCGGTATCGCTTGCCTGACCGCAGCAGTTCAAAGAGGCAGTTGTTCGGGTGACTGGAGTCTTTAATGATTCTCTTAGCCTTGCCCTTGCAACGCTTGTTGTAAATGTTCTGGAGGGTGGGGAGCCCCCCTCCAATTGTGCGTTCGGCTGAACGTGTCACTCTGCTTCGGTCTTGTGCAGTGCTATTCCCAAACCAGGAGGTGATGTTGCCGGTCAAGATGCTCTCTATTGTACATGAGTAGAAGTTCTTAAGGATCTTCTGACTGACTTGGAACTTCCTTAGGCGCCTGAGGAAGTAGAGGCGTTGTCGTGCCTTCTTCACAACACTGTCAATGTGTGTGGTCCATGTCAAGTCCTCGGATATGTAGGCTCCGAGGTACTTAAAGCTGTTGACTCTCTCAACCGGTGCCCCGTCGATGCTGAGGGGGCTGTAGTCCTTGACCCCCGACCTCCTGAAGTCCACAATCATCTCCTTTGTTTTGCTGACGTTCAGGGAGAGGCTGTTTTCCTGGCACCATCCCGCCAGGACCTTGACCTCTTCCAGGTAGGCCCTCTCGTCGTTGGCAGAGATCAGGCCCACCACCACTGTGTCGTCAGCAAATTTGATGATTGTATTGCTACTCCGCTGAGCCACACAGTCGTGTGTGTACAGGGAGTAGAGGAGGGGACTCAGAACACAGCCCTGGGGGGCCCCTATGTTGAGGGTGATGGATGAGGAGGTGCAGTTGCCTGCTCTCACCACCTGGGGTCTGCCAGTCAGGAAGTCCAAGACCCACTGGCAGAGGTCATAGTTCAAGCCCAGGTCCCTGAGCTTGGCTATGAGTATGGAGGGGACTATGGTATTGAATGCCGAGCTGTAGTCGATGAATAGCATTCTCACATAGTTCCCCTGCCTCTTGTCCAGGTGTGATGCTGCTGTGTGCAGCACATGGGCTATGGCGTCCTCCGTGGACCTGTTGGGGCGGTATGCAAATTGCATGTTGATGGGGAGGGAGGAGCAGATGTAGCCCTTTACTAGCTTCTCAAAGCACTTCATGGCTATGGAGGTGAGAGCTACAGGGCGGTAGTCGTTGAGGCAAGCAGGCTTGGATTTTTTGGGTACAGGGATAATAGTGGACTTCTTCAGGCAGGTGGGGATGACAGCCTGTTCTAAGGACAGGTTGAAGATGTCAGTGAATACTGGGGCCAGTTGGTCGGCACATTTAGGACGCGGCCGGGGATGCCGTCCGGACCTGCTGCCTTCCTGATATTCACTTTTTTAAAGGTCCGCCTCACCTCATGCTCTGTTACCCTGAACACTGCGCCTCCATCAGCAGCCGACCCCCCCCCCGTTGATTTCCACTATCGTTTGGGATTCAACCTCGTGAGGATTACCACTCGGGCTGGCCTCGTGGACAGAGGCTGGCTGGCTGTCATCAGTGCTATCGAGCATTTGGATTACAATTATTGCTTTGCTGCTGATCGTTGGATTTACAAGGACCGACTCCTGTACGTGGAGTCTCTTTATTCTTCATTGAATCAGACTGAGTATCCGAACATTCCTCTACCCTCCAGGCCTTACACCCCGGAGGGAACCCATTGTCTCCAGGCGGTACCAGTGTTGCCTTCTATAGTTGCTATTATACAACCGGTGGCATCAACTTAGACCCATCGTAGGATTCCTGCTATTCTTAGTGACTCATGCTATTGACTGACTTTACGCATATTCTTCGCCATACAAGCGCGACCCTAATTCTCATTCTGTAACCTAATGTTGCATAATAATAAAATACCCTCAAATACTATTTCTTTGTTAATGCCGTGTTCTTGTGAGTGTTCACCATCTATATTTGATGTACTGTCTGGCCAGTAATTAAAGTACATAACTAGCAGTGGTTTAATCTATCACAATCTTTAATACAGTCAGGGTTTTGTAACCCCTCAGTTACACATGGCAACAATTGCATTTATTGTCAGTATTTTAGAGAGCCCCCAAAATTTCACAAATCATGTTTTCAGGGGAGCTGATGTCTCATTAAGGGGAGCTTGGCTCCCCTGGATCCCCTCGTGGTTCGCACCCTGCCTCCTCTTGCCTGACCTGAAGTCCACCACCAGCTCCTTGGTCTTGCTAATGTTGAGATGGACCGCCAGGGCTCTGTACTCGTCCAAGTGTTCGTCCATGATGTAACTGATGATGGAGGAGTCATCAGAGAAGTTTTGTAGGTGGCACATACTTGAGTTGTAGCAGAAGTTGGAGTTGTAGAGGGTGAACAGGAAGGGTGACAGCACAGTTCCTTGGGGGGCCCTGGTGTTGCTCATCAGCACATTTGACTGGCTGCCCTGCAGTCTGACGTACTGTGGTCTGTTGGTGATGTAGTCCAGGCCACCATCGCAGTGTGCTTCTATTAAAGGCACTATGGTATCTATGCACACACCCCTTAATAGAAATCAAGGGGTACTTAAAATATTTCAGACCAATTAAACAAGCCATACTTTCATTTAGGTGTTTCAAATTATGGAGTTTAATTAAAAAATAATTTTACTTGAGCTTCATTTTACTTAGTCCATGCACAATTCTAATTAATTTACCTTTTAACTTACCTTTCTTTATCTATTATTTAATAATACGGTTATTTTAATTGTTTAATAAGGTGTAAAATTAAGGGACTCTTTTCCCTAGGTTGGGTTGTTGTAGCCCACAAGCATGAGAATAGCTCTCACAGGAGATAATGTATTCACTTCCTGCCAATAAGCAACCATATGGTGATGACACTAATTAAGTAGGTGGTGACACTTCTCTTAAGCATCGCTGCATTTGAAAAAGCTATGAGCAATCAACCCATTGACCTGTAAACGTAACCATGGCATGGAGTTTAGAAGAGAGCTGAATTGCATAGTACTGATTTACCACTTCATACCCTGACCAACAGTGCCACCTTATGGATATCAACTTGTATCACAACCAAATGAGGCGATACCGCCCCCCATGTTAAGAGAAGCAACATTGCCACCCTGTGGTAATTAATACATATCGGAGCCAATTTATAGAAACCCGACCTTTTAGAGATGATACAGCGCACAGCGGGTGCCAGAAAATGTGCAACTGCAGTAGTAACTTGTCCACAGCTAACATAATCCGATACAACCGGGGATCTTGGCTCTTGAAACCAAGGTGCGGGCTATGATGACACACATCTTACGGGACTACGAGCCCGTTCGGTCGTCCGGTGGCTGAACGAAGGACATGTTGTGTTGTGGTAAACCGCGCATCAGTCACTGACATCAGTGGCACAAGAAGGCTGGCGACACGGGAGCGTGACTTTTATTGATTGTGTGAACTGAACCTACGCGGGGGGTCCCATCCAACTATGCCTCATAAGGGCAAGAAAGAAAAGGTAAAGTAGACGGATATTTAGACTACTTAATTAATAAGGCATTGGAATAGATCTTTGTGTTGACATGTTGTCATTTGTAATTGTTTGTTGTAGGAATCCTCCAAGGGGGGAAAATCGAACAAACCTGGAAATAAAAACGGACATATAAATGACCAAGAGGTAAGTTTCGAGGTTGATAGGCTATTTGCATTCTAGACATATACCACCGAAATGCTAGCCTACATAGTACATACAGTAGTAACACAATTGGCCTTGACTGATTATTATTATTATTATTATTATTATTATTATTATTATTATTATTATTATTATTATTATTATTATTATTATTATTATTATTATTATTATTATTATTATTATTATATAGATATGTGTATTTAATTTTAAGTGCTGACAACCATTTGTACAAACTCTTTAGAGTCCAAAACGTCACCCATTGTAGAAATTGTATCCTACAGAGGCCTACAGTACATACTGTATGCTTGACATTTGCTGTCTCTTTTAGGAAAAGAGTTTGGATAAGAGCAAACTGGCTTTAAGAGGGGACTTGAATCTTCTTTTGGGTTTGAGATAGGCCTATGTTTAGATCCTTAGCTGCTTTGCCTTTGCTTATCTGCTTAGCTGTTTCATTTACTGTCTGCCTAATACACAGATACACACACACACACACACACACACACACACACACACACACACACACACACACACACACACACACACACGCACACACACACATTCATTCATGATTATACAAATACATTGCTATTCTTATCTTATCTTACCATTTGGATATAGCACACACACATGCATGCACACACACACACACACACACACACACACACACACACACACACACACACACACACACACACACACACACACACACACACACACACACACACACACACACACACACACACACACAGAGTAGACCAGTTGGATATCTTGAGTTTCCCTCATTGTGTTTTCTGATAACTAAATAAAGGTTAAAACTGCAATTTTACAAACTTAGAAATTTGAACTTTGTAAAACTCTAAATAATCGACAATTTATTTTTAGAACTGAATTAATTAAGTGTCACAAGAGGAAGCCTGGATCATTGGAACACTGTATGTAGCCAGAAATAACCAGTGGTGTCCTACCCTCCCATTTCAGTCAACATGGTTTCTACAGGTAATTTCTTGGCTTTGTATTCAGATCAGAAACATGATCCAAGCATTTGTAAACAATTCTAGATGTATTTTTTTCTCCCCCAAACTACATAGGGGATGGAGCTTTAAATGAAATGAAATCACATTACAACACGATCTATTGACTTCTGTCAATGACATAACATTGTAGATCCAGTGGCAAAGTTTTCACCAGCGCCGCCAATGTGTCTTTGGAACCTCAGAGACGGCCACCATATAGTGGTACATTGTTCGTCATCGGTATCCGTCTGGTTACGTAATTCTTCCGTATAGTCTTAATCCGTAACTTATCCCGCCGTCATGAATAAGGATGAGTACAGTAGATTACACTGAGATTGGACGAGACAGATTGTGTTCTGTCTGACTTTGCTGGTCCCTCCCATAGATAGATACATTTTATCAACTCTTATCAGTTCCCAATCAGTCTGCCCATGGGACTCCAGTCAACACCCCCCTGTCAACAAATAGAGAGCAGCACAGCCTGCTGCTATCGGGTTCCTTCAATGGGAAACACCTGATCTGATTTGGAAAGGAACGTGACCCTTAACCACATCTCGTCGACCCACATCTCTCCCCTGCAGCGCTCTCCTTTCTGCTCCTCTGTCATCTTGTTTCCTCTCGTCTCCCTCCTTTCCTCCTGTCCCTGAGATTTGTCCTCTCCTGTCCTCTCCCCTCTTATCTTTTT
The DNA here is from genome assembly GCF_963971535.1 of Notolepis coatsorum. Classification (NCBI taxonomy): domain Eukaryota; kingdom Metazoa; phylum Chordata; class Actinopteri; order Aulopiformes; family Paralepididae; genus Notolepis; species Notolepis coatsorum. Next base: position 48,528,087 of record NC_140167.1, read on the forward strand.
TCAATCCTCTCCTCTCCTTGTCTTTGCCATCCTCTCCTGGCCTTTGTCCCTCTCTCCTCTCCTCTCCTCTCCTCTCCTCTCCTCTCCTCTCCTCTCCTCTCCTCTCCTCTCCTCTCCTCTCCTCTCCTCTCCTCTCCTCTCCTCTCCTCTCCTCTCCTCTCACCCTACAATGCAATTTGAGTAATTGTGATTCCTGTGTACAGTAATTTCCTTTCCTTCAAGCAAGTAACAGGAACTCTTCCTCCACGGCTCCTGTTTCCTCAGGGCTCCAATAAGAAGGCACCGCCCTCAGCTCAGCTGATGAGGGTTAAGCAGCCGGGTTCCCACTCTGCACTGAAGAAAGAGAGGAGGTTCAGCACCTCCAGTTTCCCCCTTAGTACTAACAGAGAGCTGCAGAAACTACCTGCTATAGCAGGTACCTCTCCACTCACATGCAGCCATAACCCCCCCCCACCTGCTGTGAGCTTCTCTTCTCTTCTTGTCTCTTCTCTTCTCTTCTCTTCTCTTCTCTTCTCTTCTCTTCTCTTCTCTTCTCTTCTCTTCTCTTCTCTTCTCTTCTCTTCTCTTCTCTTCTCTTCTCTTCTCTTCTCTTCTCGTCTCGTCTCTTCTCCTCTCTTCTCATCTCTTTTCTCTTCCCTTTTCTTTTCTTGTATTGTATTGTATTGTATTTATTTATTTGTAAACAACTTCCACACGAGTAGCTACATCTCTCTCTCCCTTCCTCTTTTAGCTGTAACATTCATACACATACTGGTATAGCCCCTCATACATACACATACTGGTATAACCCTTCATACACATACTGGTATAACCCTTCATACACATACTGGTATAACCATTCATACACATACTGGTATAACCATTCATACACATACTGGTATAACCCTTCATACACATACTGGTATAACCATTCATACACATACTGGTATAACCATACATACACATACTGGTATGATTGGTTGATTGATTGATTGATTGATTGATTGATTGATTGAATTGATTGATTGAATTGATTGATTTATTGAAAACTTTAATTAACAGATTGCAGAATGGGTACAGTACAGTACAGCTCAATACACACAATTGTTAAGGGGATGCAGACCAGAGAAAGACTTTCGTCTTGTTTACATCAGGGCCCCTCATTTTCAATTCATAATGACATTTATGACATACACAACATACAGATATACAGATATAAAAATCTAATCTAATCATCTAATCTAAACATGACATTTATGACATACATGACATACAGATATACAGTACTGTTACATTTGTGACATACAAGATATGCAAATATACAGTACTGTTAAACAGATCCTAACAGTAAATATATACATACAAGGGGGGAGGGAACTGTACATTAGGAGGGGGTGGGTGGGTGGGAGGGGTGTTCAGACATTTACGGGGGCCAGTTTCGAATTGCAGCCTCCCGTAGGTGCTCTTTGAGAGCGGTTTTGAAGGTGGGTAGGGATTCAAATTTTTTTTTACGGCTGTGGGTAGGGTGTTCCACATTGATGTGGCATAATTGCGAAACGTGTTTAGTCCCTTGTTTGAGCCGAATCTGGGTTGGACATGATTTGTGGAACTCTGGTGTTGTGGTCGTGGTATTCACTGCCCTTTGGGAAGTATTTCGACATGTACATGGGTACCTTAGTGTATAGCCCCTCATACAGTACATACACATACAGGTATAGCTCCTCATACATACACATACTGATACAGCCCCTCAACTACACCTTCACATTTCACATTCATGTGCAAACATAAAAACAGTCAACCTCTGCCCTCTATTCTAATGTCCCATCTCCTGTAGCCGCTGCCTGGGATATTGCTGGGCGGTCCCTAGCCTGGTTACCTGGTGTAGAAATAGGCTATTTTCTCCTATTCATTGTATTTGAAGTGGTCGTCCCCATGAGAAAAAAAGTTAGAAATTGCTGTATTTGCTCTCTCTCTCTGACAAATAGTACATGACATTAAGGCGGCTTGTTTTGGCCTATAAGGATGCATATTAACAATTCATGGCCAGGATGGATTCTCATAACTGTTTTTTTAACCTTGAGGTCTTTACACTCTACATAATTTATAGCTCAGCAGTCAGCAGACTGGCCGTCAGGCTGATCTGGAACGCTACAGTAATCATGTGCATTCAGCTGCATCTTCAGCTCTACCTCAGAGAAACAGATATTACCCACCGAAGACTCACCTGTGTAAGATAACACTGTGTCTGATAGAAGAGACGAGAGTGACAGCATGATCGTTGGCGGGATTTAGGCCATCAAACCAGCCGATTCCTAACCCTACCCTGTGCTGGCGTGCTGTGCCTGTGAAACTCGCTAGTTAAATCCTTCAATGTTCTAAGTACCATGGTGTGTTCAGGTAGGCCTACATACTGTATGCAGTACCATGGTGTGTTCAGGTAGGCCTACATACTGTATGCAGTACCATGGTGTGTTCAGGTAGGCCTACATACTGTATGCAGTACCATGGTGTGTTCAGATAGGCCTACATACTGTATGCAGTACCATGGTGTGTTCAGGTAGGCCTACATGTGCAGTACCATGGTGTGTTCAGGTAGGCCTACATACTGTATGTAGTACCATGGTGTGTTCAGGTAGGCCTACATACTGTATGCAGTACCATGGTGTGTTCAGGTAGGCCTACATACTGTATGTAGTACTATGGTGTGTTCAGGTAGGCCTACATACTGTATGCAGTGCCATGGTGTGTTCAGGTAGGCCTACATACTGTATGTAGTACCATGGTGTGTTCAGGTAGGCCTACATACTGTATGCAGTACCATGGTGTGTTCAGGTAGACCTACATACTGTATGCAGTACCATGGTGTGTTCAGGTAGGCCTACATATGCAGTACCATGGTGTGTTCAGGTAGGCCTACATACTGTATGCAGTATTCCTATTCATGAAGCACCACTTGAATGTGTAATATATATGACTGAAGTGAAATTACTGGTAAACGGGAAGGAAAAACAATGTTAACACTATGATCGCCGATGACGAGTTAAGACGTCATTCCTAGCCATGCTCATTCTGCCGAAGACGCCGTAACTCGTCTTTGATGTCAATATTTCAAAAATCTCATCATCGAAATCATATTTCCTTTCCGGAGCCCTGAGATGTACTGGTGAGCTCCACTCAACTGTCTAACGGTTCGAGAGCGCCATCTGGTGGCCGATCGGCAGATCGGCCAAGAGGGAGGGGCGCGCCAAACAGGAAGTGCTCATCCATATGTGCTCCGGGCACTCGCGATCGGTAGCCGGACTCCATCTCAACACACTGGATGATCAATCGCTCGCCCTAACTCAATAAACAACGTTATTTGGACGTATATAGTATTATACAACCTGGAAATGGTTCATCAGGATCAACATCCCATAATCGAAAACGGTCTACTCCACGCTGATCGTCCAACGGCGCGAGGAACAAACGGTAAGATTCAGCGTTATTTTCTAACGTATTCCATATAAACTGCTATGATGAACATATGACCCACTCTGGATGAATCATATAACGCTGCCCACGGAATTATAAACGATCCCCCGCCCATCCGGTCATCATCAGATCATACGTAGATCATTCTAGAAGTACGTCCAGTTGAAATTTTTCATCTCGCACAGATTCCTACCAAACTGTATCTGATCATCAATATAATGCATTTAGGGCTATAAATCACGTTCTGAAGAAAGCTGCAGAAAACGATAAAAACATACTTATACTTTAGACCATATTTTAGTATGAATATGTGAATGAAAAAGTTTAACGTTGCTACACCCTGAACAATACATATAGGACATTGAATGGGCCATAATAATGGCAATGTAGCAATAGAATTTAAAAAGTTATAGCCCTGCAAAGAAGGGGAACTTCTCCATAGACAAATAGAGCTGGCGAGGGATGGTAAATTATGAATTTAACCCATGGCGATAATTATAATTTCTTTTTTTCAAAATTACAATAACACTATTTTTGCTTGATAGAGCTTGACTAGTGTTTCAGGAAATAATGTGAGGATATCGTAATACCAGATAATGTAATAATACCGGATAATCTATTAACTTTTCAAAATGTAATAACTTTTCCCTTTAGAAGGACTTTCAAATGTAATAACATGCCCATTAATGTAATAAATATGTGGAATGGATAATGTAAGAACCTTTTTCCGGATATTGTAATAACTTTAATGTTATAACATATCAAAATAATATATAACATAAAATGATTGCATCTGAAAAGTAAATTAAGGGGCGCCCGAGTGGCGCACCACGTTACCTACGCGGTCTACCTGGGTTCGTCTCCTGATCCCGGACGGATTTGTCGCATGTCCTCCCCCCATATCTTCTCCCGTTCTTCCTCTCCTCTGCTCTCTGTCGGTCATGTCTGACCAGAAGAAAGCTGTAAAAATGCTAAAAAAATAATTATAAAAATAAAAATAAGTAAATTAACATAAAGTGGACTGTTACTGCCCATTTGTTTGGTATTATATTTCCAAAAGACATCTTTGACCTTATACCGCCTGCATGTGTCTATGACATCAATGACCTTATAGCACCCACCACATCCTGTGTCTAAGATGTCTTTGACCTTATATCACCCATATCCAATGTCTCTAATATGTCTTAAGTAGTTACATTATTTATTACATAATCCGGCAAGTTATTACATTATCAGTTTTTTTTGTTTTACATATTAATTGACAAAGTTATTACATTTTGAAAAGTTATTATATTATTCAATATTATTACATTGCATTTGGGATGAGAGATAAAATTTAGTTTTTTATAGGATGATTATATGATTTGCTAACTAGCCGATTTTTAAGAGCCACATTGCTAACACTAGGAACAAATGTTGCAATTTTGAGAATGAGAATGCACTGTAGCTGGTGATGTCAGGTCACCTGTGCTGCAATGCTAAGCTAGTGATTTTTCCTTTTTCAAATCGCCACTTTGAAATAAGAAAAACTCCCCTGCCTTATCAGAGTCTCCCTTATTTGGGCACAAAAACTACACATACTACACACTACACATAAAAGGCCTATTGGAAAACAGCCATGTGTGAGAGTGGGTTTTAAGCAGAGCCCAATCACTGAACACAGGAGAGGAGAATGGAGCGTTTCAAGGGGTTTTAATGGTATTCCCAAGCAGGCAAGAATTACATCCAGAAATGTACAACAGGTATGAATAGGGGGATAACGGGGGCATGCGCACTCCAGTGCCACTGCAGACGGGAGACACGGTTTCGTGTTTGAGAGAGGGAGCTGGAACTCCTCTGCAAGCTCCAGGGGGGTCCAGACAGGAACACGCTGGCACGGAGGTCCTGGGCACAAGAGAGGGAAGTTAGTACAGGGATGATCACACGGGGATGCCTAGCAGGTCTTCAGACTGAGGCGTCGTACCTAGGTAATGATACTGACCAGGGGCGGACCTAGCACATTTGGCGCCCTAGGCGAGATTCACCACTGCGCCGCCCCCCCCCCCCCCCCCAACACTCTGCCCCAAGATTTTTTTTTTTTTTGTAATTTTTTTTATGGCTTTTGCCTCTTCATAGTTCTCTAACGTTAGTCTTTCTTTCCTCAACGCTCAATTCTATAAACACTTGACCGATACCCATCAATGCACAGCGCTCTAGCATGTTCTGACTGTGAACACCTAAAGCTGAGGCTCAGACCGACCGACCGTTTTAGATTTTTGGCTAATTTTCCCTTATGTTAGAATTTTTTTTATGTAAAAATAATGGTTGCAGATATAGAGGGGGGCGCCAAAACTGCACAGAGAAAAAAAAATTTAAAAAAAAATGTAAAACATTTTTTTTTTTTTTTTTTTTTTTTTTTGGCGCCCCCCTCTGGGTGGCGCTCTAGGCGACCGCCTATATCGCCTGTAGGAAGGTCCGCCCCTGATACTGACACCACGACGACTTCTGGTCAGCGTCGTCCGGTTGAAGTAGGGTCCTCATCATCAGGGGATGGGATACAGCTGTGAGGAGTGGGGTGCCTGACAGCGTGTGAATCAGGGGATGAAGTGCAGCTGGGTTGAGTGATGGGAGGTGAAGGGATGCTGACCATATAAGGGCGTGCCGTGAGGCTTCTGTGGTGGAAGGAAGGGAGGATGAAGAGGAGTGCGTGGTGGGAGGAAGGGAGGATGAAGAGGAGTGCGTGGTGGATGGAAGGGAGGATGAAGAGGAGTGCGTGGTGAATGTGAGGGGAGAAGGAGGGGGAGTGAAGTACGCTCTCGCCGTGATTATGACACCATGTTTTTTCTTTCTTTCTTTCTTTCTTTCTTTCTTTCTTTCTTTCTTTCTTTCTTTCTTTCTTTCTTTCTTTCTTTCTTTCTTTCTTTCTTTCTTTCTTTCTTTCTTTCTTTCTTTCTTTCTTTCTTTCTTTCTTTCTTTCTTTCTTTCTTTCTTTAACTAATTATTGTTTCAATCAACTAGTGAATTGTAGACATTGTATTTAAGGTATTACTAGCTATACGTCACACATGACATTATGTATCGTAATCAATAGTTATTCACCTAGGGCTGCTCCGGCTTATTCTATTAGTCCATTAATTGGTCAGCTTGGTCTCAGTCCACCAAGACTTTGTTCATCTTTTTGTTGTTGTTTATTCCATGCTGAAGGAGTTATAATGAGCACCAGGCACGTACACACATAGAGGCCAAGGGGTGCCTGAGCACCTGCCTTTATGAGCCTCATCAAAAAAGTGCCCTTTTTGAAAAAAATATTTTTTTTTTCTTTTTTTTACAGTTACGCATATATTCCAACTGAAAAATGTCAGGATAGAATCAAAATATTAGGTAAAGAGAGAGAGATGCCCCATATTCCATTGCAGTTTGCACGGCCTCCTCAGCGTGCCTCTCCGCGGACCTATATATTTTATGCATAGTGTGGGTGGTGATGATGATGATGATGATGATGATGAGAGAAACCGCTGTTGAATGCTGGTATTACACTCATTGAGGGACACGAAGAAGTCAAGTCCGATGGGATTTGGGAATCTCAAATAGAAATCGGGATTGGAATAAAAAATGCATTTATATTAAACAATACAGAATATACAGCACTTCTTGGGGTCTGTAGGGTAAGCACTTATTCCCTCCCCCCTGAACATTTATGGAGATGTATGGGCCTTTTAAGTCAGTGATAAAAGTGTCTTTCAAGGATAAGTGAGCTCCTGCACTGATTATTATAGTTCAATATTCAATATTTGATCACCAAAACCCCCCAAAAAGCATAAAAAGGGGGCCCCCCGCCCGAAAAGGGCCCTTAAAAATCATGATTGCGCGCTACGCGCGCTCGGTTAATATATACACACAAGTGTAGTGCCCTTTTCAGCCTTTGAGCACCTGCCCCTCTAAAGTCCTGTGCACGTCCCTGATGAGCACATCTCACACTAGATTTAAAGAGTTCCCTCAACTGCAATTACAGATTTGTCGACTAAATCAACTAATTGATTAGTTGCATAATAAAGTCCTATGACTATTAGTCAACTAAGAATGCCTTCAGCTGAGGACATTCTGATTATATCGGCTGTTGTTTTTTTTAGGACAACGTTAACTCATTCCCCGCCATCGACGAGTATACTCGTTATAGCCCGCCAATCGTTGGACGCCAACAACGAGTATACTCGTTATTATGATCGTTATTTCTTTTATTTGCTATTTCCATTCATAATTCATCCTGGAAGGCTGTGGTACTGTCTGGCAATGTGTCTGAGATTGCAACGGTCCGATACCGGAGTTTTCTTGTAACGTGGATCAAGATCTTCATTCGATCGCATTGAATCGCTTTCGGGACGCCGGATTCATTATGCTGTGGGGGGTTATGGCGTGGGCCAAATGGACATACGATCTAGCAGATGGCAATCAAATAATTGGAATATTCTTTTTGGAATATCATCGGCCACAGGTAAGAGCAATTTAACGTCAATTTCAGCTTGGTTGTCCATTGTTTTCATAGCCATCGCCCTGATCAACGTATGCTGTTGTACTAACGAATGCCGTTAAGTTCAAGTTCAAGTTCTTTAATAGTTGTTGTAACTGAGGGGTACAATTCCCTGACTGTATTAATCAAGTACTGATATCATTAAATCACTACCGTCTATGTACTACTGGCCAATACTGTACACAAGTATATTAGATTAGAACACTTCCACAATAACACGGTTTTCCACACAAAATACTCGTTTACAATATTTATTACATAAAGGAATAGTATTACATAATATACTTTGCTTAGATTGCGCTTATAAGGCAAATAGAATGTGCAGGCAAATCAATAATGAATATTAAGGATTAGATCTAGGGATATTCTGGGATAGGGGTGTACTACCGGTTGTAAGCCAGTAGAGGGGGGCAAAGCTCTATGCAAGTCCAGGGTTCAAGGAGGCGATATCACCCCTGGGTCAGCGGGGAAAGCAGCCTGGTAATCCCAGGGTGCGCTCCGCGCAGATGAAGGTGGAAGCCGTGGTGCCTCTGGTACGACAAAGACGGGCTTGAGTGATGTCCCCACGGGCACGTGGATCCCACAGCAGTGGGTGTAGACGGTTCTCTGCTTCCAGCAGCTTGGTGAAGAATGAAGAATAATAATCCTTGTCGGAGAGTGGCACTGCTGGCGGGGTGTAAATCCTCCGTGGTGCTGCTGGTCCGGTGTAGGTATCCTCCGGTGCGGTAGTGCACGGTTGAACTTGACGTTACTATACTATTAGCACGGGCAATAAGTGCTCTAGGTAGACGCACAATTACTCACTCCACGTGGTCTTTGACTCGTAATGAAGGTTTACTAATAAATAGCGAACGATACATTGAACAAATGTATTAGGATAACACGAGACTATCTTGGGGGCAATGCGAGCCCTGCTCTGCCCACGTTGCGTAGTGGGTGAGACGTTGCTTGGATAACTGGAACTGAACGAGACAATGGACTAAGAGGCTAAGAGACTAAGAGGCTAAGAGAGAGTTCTACTTTACTTGCGCCATATATATATGCGCTGTGAACAAATAGTGCCATTCGTATTTCAGTAGCCGTATTAGTGGGCAGAAGCTGGGCATGTACAGACATATCTCGTCGGTACCTTTGAAGTCAGCTCGAGGGGGTAAGGCAGTGGCGCCAGGGGATCGCTTCCAATAGGAGAACGAATATTATGGTCTGTCCTGTAGACTAAAGGGATATTCAGTGCATATTGTACAAGGAATATACAGGGGATATCAAACGATATACAAATATTATACATGGGATCTCAGGCAATAAATATATATATTCGGTTTAATCTGACCCTTTGTAACAGTTGTCATACAGAAGTACAGAATACTTTCATACAAAATGCTTCTTACTGTTACGCTCCAGAGACTGTGCTAGACAAGATAGTATCAAATAACATAATATAGCATGTAATTTAGAAGAAGAAAAATGAGGTCACAGTGTTCGGTATAGACATATGTACAATGTTCTGAGTTACCATATAATATACAATACTATGCAGTGTACTAATGTACAGTACTATCTAGTGCAAAGCAGAAATGGGATGAGGTACAATTTTAGGTACAATTTACAGTAAGGTGTACGAGTTGTAGTGCAATCCTTCATCAATAAATAAATATAAAGTGTGGGGAGAGGGTGCTACAGTGTGTTTGTTTAAAGTGGGTGTGTGCTATAAAGTGTGTGGAGTGGGTGCTACAGTGTGTTTGTTTAAAGTGAGTGTGTGCGTGTGGATGTGTGTGCTATGTGCGTTTGGTGGTTGTTGTTGTGTAGTGTTCATTCATTGTTCGTTTAGCAGCCTGATGGCCTGGGGATAGAAGCTTCTTCTGAGTCTTTCTGTGCTCGCCTTGAGACTCCGGTATCGCTTGCCTGACCGCAGCAGTTCAAAGAGGCAGTTGTTCGGGTGGCTGGAGTCTTTAATGATTCTCTTAGCCTTGCCCTTGCAACGCTTGTTGTAAATGTTCTGGAGGGTGGGGAGCCCCCCTCCAATTGTGCGTTCGGCTGAACGTGTCACTCTTTGTAGTCTGCTTCGGTCTTGTGCAGTGCTATTCCCAAACCAGGAGGTGATGTTGCCGGTCAAGATGCTCTCTATTGTACATGAGTAGAAGTTCTTAAGGATCTTCTGACTGACTTGGAACTTCCTTAGGCGCCTGAGGAAGTAGAGGCGTTGTCGTGCCTTCTTCACAACACTGTCAATGTGTGTGGTCCATGTCAAGTCCTCGGATATGTAGGCTCCGAGGTACTTAAAGCTGTTGACTCTCTCAACCGGTGCCCCGTCGATGCTGAGGGGGCTGTAGTCCTTGACCCCCGACCTCCTGAAGTCCACAATCATCTCCTTTGTTTTGCTGACGTTCAGGGAGAGGCTGTTTTCCTGGCACCATCCCGCCAGGACCTTGACCTCTTCCAGGTAGGCCCTCTCGTCGTTGGCAGAGATCAGGCCCACCACCACTGTGTCGTCAGCAAATTTGATGATTGTATTGCTACTCCGCTGAGCCACACAGTCGTGTGTGTACAGGGAGTAGAGGAGGGGACTCAGAACACAGCCCTGGGGGGCCCCTATGTTGAGGGTGATGGATGAGGAGGTGCAGTTGCCTGCTCTCACCACCTGGGGTCTGCCAGTCAGGAAGTCCAAGACCCACTGGCAGAGGTCATAGTTCAAGCCCAGGTCCCTGAGCTTGGCTATGAGTATGGAGGGGACTATGGTATTGAATGCCGAGCTGTAGTCGATGAATAGCATTCTCACATAGTTCCCCTGCCTCTTGTCCAGGTGTGATGCTGCTGTGTGCAGCACATGGGCTATGGCGTCCTCCGTGGACCTGTTGGGGCGGTATGCAAATTGCAGGGGGTCCATGTTGATGGGGAGGGAGGAGCAGATGTAGCCCTTTACTAGCTTCTCAAAGCACTTCATGGCTATGGAGGTGAGAGCTACAGGGCGGTAGTCGTTGAGGCAAGCAGGCTTGGATTTTTTGGGTACAGGGATAATAGTGGACTTCTTCAGGCAGGTGGGGATGACAGCCTGTTCTAAGGACAGGTTAAATATGTCAGTGAATACTGGAGCCAGTTGGTCGGCACAGACTTTTAGGACGCGGCCGGGGATGCCGTCCGGACCTGCTGCCTTCCTGATATTCACTTTTTTAAAGGTCCGCCTCACCTCATGCTCTGTTACCCTGAACACTGCGCCTCCATCAGCAGCCGACCCCCCCCCCCCCCATTGCCGTGGCTTGTGAGCTGGTGTTGTTATTACCAGCATCAAACCTCGCATAGAAGGTATTGAGGTCATTTGCTAAGGAGATGTCACTGTTCAGTTTGAGGGAGGCGCCTTTGTAGTCTGTCATCGTTTTGAGCCCCTGCCACATAGCTCTAGAGTCAGCTTGTTCAAACTGGAGTTCAATTTTATCCCTGTAGCGCCGTTTGGCCTCTGACACTGTCCTCCTTACGTTGTATCGCGCCACCTTGTGGTTATTCATGTTGCCTGCCACTAGGCCGTCGTTGTATGCTTTGGTGCGCTCTCTCAGAGCTTCACGGACGGATTTGTCTACCCAGGGTTTTTGATTTGGGTAAACTCTCATTTTGGTAGTGGGGATTGTTTCTTCCACCCTAGTACAAACATAGTCCAGCACTGTTTCCGTGTAGACATTAATGTTATCTGTGTTGCGGAACACATTCCAGTCTGTGTAGTGAAACACAGACCGGAGCGTCTCCTCTGACGTCAAATCCCATTTCTGCACCTCTCGCGAGACTACAGGAGTACTTTTAATTCTCTGTTTGTACTTTGGTGAAAGAAAGATTGACGCGTGATCTGATTTACCAAAGCCACTATCAGAATGAGCCTTGTAGCCACCTTTAAATTGCGTGTAACAGTGATCTAGGATGTTACCGCCTCTGGTGTTGCAAGTCACATGCTGATAGAAGTCAGGTAATACCTTTCTCAGATTGGCGCTGTTGAAATCGCCCAGCACCAAAATGGCGGCGTTAACGTTTGTCGCTTGTATTCTATTTACCTCGTCGTGGAGTCTGGAGAGCGCGGCGTTGTTGCTGGCTTGCGGTGGAATATACACTCCTACAAGGATGATCGCCGTTAACTCCCTCGGGAGGAAGAAAGGACGACACTTGATGGTTATATATTCCAGGTCTGGGGAGCAGTGGTTGGATAATTCCTTCACGTTAGTTGGATCGCTCCAATTTTTGTTAAACATGAAGGCAATACCTCCTCCACGTTGTTTACCGGACTCTGATGTCCGATCCTTGCGATGGATAAAGAAGTGATCGGCTGGTTGAATTGCGTGGTCTGGAACCTCCGGCGTGAGCCACGTTTCAGTGAAGCAGAGAACGTTGCAGTCCCTAACGTCTCTTTGGTATTGAATCCTTGCTCGGATGTCATCCAGTTTATTGTCAATTGATTGTACATTGGCTAGCAATATACTGGGCAATGGTGTACGGTGGCGTCTGGATCTCAGCCTGTTACGGATCCCAGCTCTCTTCCCTCGCCGTCTGATTCCTCTGTTCCTGACATCAATTAATCAGAAATGACCCCCCCCCCCATGATGGAACATAATATACCGATCATATGCATTTGAATTTTTTATTGTAGCGTGTATAGGGACGAAATGCCAATGGATTGAGTATAATATATATCGCAGGCTATTACTAGCCTTTCAGGAATTACCCCAGACCACTCTAAAACCATACTTATATTCACCACGGTATAAAACGAGGATGTATGGATGGAAAAAATATAGCTTTTTCACATCTTGAATGATAGATACTTGATGTCAAATGGGCCATAGTATTGCATATATAGCTATAATATTTAAATAGTTATAGCCCTGCAAACAAGGTGAGCGACTCCCACCGTTTACAGCGGTGGCGGTAGCTACTACAGGATGAGGATAATAGCTGGCAGTCAATGAGTTAAGGCTGGGATGATTATTATTTACTTTGTCTTGTTTTATTTTTCCTATTTAATCATTTCTTGTTGTGTTGGATTATAATGTATTGCTTCTTATTGTTTTTGTAATCTTGGCTACATTGAAAATGAGGGCTTGTCTCTCTCAGTTGTATTTCCGAGTATGAAGTAAAGGTTATTAATGAATGAATGAATGAGCCAGCTCGTTGAGGTTTACACGTTTACATCAATCATTCATGGCTTCTTTGTTTACACACTGCCGTTATAGGAAGGAACTTGTCTAAGTGGTTTCCTGTAAATTATACGATAGCACGCTTTGCTCTTGCTGCACATAATACCTGGATGGTCTTGGTGACATCATAAAGACATCAGTGCTGTTACTGTAGAGACTAGAGCAGAGGTTTTTAAACAGTTTCTCCCCCGAGAGCCACTTTGGGTCATTTATTTAATCTTACCCCAATACCCAGGCCCAAAAACATGTACTTGTCCTTGTGTGTGTGTAATGTAGGGGACCCACCAGAAATGGACTCGAGACCCATTTGGGTTTCAGTCTTTTCTTCTCTACTTGATGGTAAATTACAATCATCTTCTGTTTTGTTGACTTTGAGTTGGGGATTAGAAGAAGAGGAAGACAGGAAGCATCACAAAACAGTTTGTTTTATTTAAAGGGAACTCTCCTAGTCCATAAGACTTAGCACATTGACTTTTTGTTTCGTTTTTTGGCTCTATACTCTAGCACATTGGATTTGAGTGCAAGCCTTTCAGCCACATCGGGTGAATTGTGTAGGAATTGTATACATAGACCCCCCCCCCTCCATTTTAGGAGACAAAATAATTGGATAAGTTAACACAAATGTAAATAGAGTTGTTTAATATTTGGTTGCAAAGGAGAAAGAAAGGGTTGAAATAAAATATAAATCATCACCCTCCTGTCATTATAATTATATCGAAGTACAGATTGGTGAAATTTCAGTGACTTTTTGTGTTTACTGTGGATGTCAATGGAGAAATCACACAGGAAAAAGTCACTGAAATTGCAAGTATCTGTACTTTAATTTATAGTCACAGGAAGGTGATGATTCATATTTTTGTTGAACCCTCAGGAACTGAACAAAATAACACCTACATACACCATATTCCATTTAAAATCCAATGTGCTGCACTACAGAGCCAAAACAACAATAAGATGTTTCACTGACCTAAGACTTAGGGGCCCTGGCCTATATTTTATTTCATAGTTATATTATATTATATTGTGCTTAACTTAGTTCATATTTCATTTTATTTTACTCCACCTCTTTATTGTATTATCTGTCTGTTAATGTCTGTCTGCTAATGTCGCACCGAAAACGACCAAAGCAAATTCCTTGTATGTGAAAACTACTTGGCAATAAAGACCTTGCTGATTCTGATTCTGATGTCATCCCCAAATAACTTATTTTGAGCAGACCTGTCCATGGTGCTGAATCTTTAGACCGAAGTTAGGCACTGTGCCAGTGAGAAAGTTGTATTTAATGTTAAGAGTTAGTTAAGAGAATAGAACCCACATTATCATATACTATATATATCATATAGGGGTCACCAACACGGTGCCCACGGGCACCAGGTAGCCCCCAAGGACCACATGAGTCGCCCACGGCAAGCCTTGTGTTTCTAATAAAATGTTGCCTCTTTCATTTCTCCATCACCGCAAATCCGCCCCTCAATTAGTATTGCCACAGGGGGCATAATCTTATCCCACCTACCCCCATGAATATTATTGCATGGATCGGAATATGGGTGCACGCGTGGGAGGCTCATTTGCATAGAAAGGGGAACATGTTCCGCCCATCTTACCTCAGTTAAATCCCCGCAAATTGCACCGACGCACCGAGACGCAATGCTGATTGAAACGCAATTACCACCGCATTTCACCCGTTGCGCTTCCTTTGTGAATAGCAAACTGTGTGTTTCAGAGCTATTTGCGCTGGCATAGCGTCAGAAAAAGCTGCGCAATCCCTTTGTGAATTCGCCCCTTACTGTGTAATTGGCTCACCTGCTGGCCAAGAGGGGTACTGTCACTTTGTTTTCAATACATTTCCCAGGGTCTGTACAGTATGCTTTCTTCTTTTGCTGGCAGCCTTTCTGCAAAGAAAATTCTTGGTTTCTTGGTGTTTGAGGTGGCTGTTTTCTATTGTTGCAGAAAATACCCTGCGTTCTGCGTGCAAAGAAAGGATCACATCTCGTTCGTCCTAGTATACGTATGGTATTGTGAGAAGGCTGACCGAGCTGGTCACAGAGACCATTTGAGTCTAGAGCAGCGAAAGCGAGTTGTGTGTTGAAGCACTGATGGTCTCAATTAGTTCTGCACACACTCCAGAACTTACATTTTAATAGAACATTTACACATTGTCAGTGTAAAGACTGCACTCACAACGTGAGATACTTGTTTTTCCCTGCTCCTCAACCATAGTAGTTTTGTACACAACAATCTATACAAAAAAGAAACAGCGGATAAAATATAAAAAATTAATTATTCTACAGTGTAAGTAGCAGGAGTGTGTGTGTAATAAGTGTGCTTGTGTGGTGTGCAAGGTAGGTGCTTTTGTGTGTATGCTTATGTGATGATTTAGAGTGTTTCTGTCTGTTTGCCCGGTGGAAGTAACTGTTGAAGGAGGTCAGTGGGTCTCACTGAGTATACCTGAACAGGCCACGCCTCTAATGACATCACTTAGATCACATTTCTACTGGCAATTTACTGACTGCCCTGTGGCTTAAATGGATTTATTTGGAACCATATCCCTATTTCTTATCCACCAATGATGATGTTGATTGGTACTACATTATGGATACTGATATTATTTATTTATTTTATGTTGTTTTCAATGTTAAGAATGAAGAATTATTGGCAATGTGGATATCCTCCATTATATAATTTAAGTATTAATTAATGTTCCCACTTGGAAGTGACGGATAGGGGTAGTAGTAATAGTAGTAGTAGTAGTAGTAGTAGTAGTAGTAGTAGTAGTAGTAGTAGTAGTAGTAGTAGTAGTAGTAGTAGTAGTAGTAGTAGTAGTAGTAGTAGTAGTAATAGTAGTAGTTTATTCAGTCATCACACAATACAATATACACAATCATTTAACAATCTTTGATTCAGGCAGTGACTGAACAGGAACAGACTGAAGCATAATGCTTATATATTCCTGTCCTATATTCTTAACAAAATTAAGACTCCAAAACAGTATTCTCAAAGAAAATAACAAAAAAGTTATTCACATTTGTAATCTTCAAAAATAGCTATACAAACCATTTTCTTAAAAACCAAAAGCGAATGACTCATTCTTAAATGTATATCAGCATTGTTCCACAAGTTAACCCCAACAATAGAAATACACAAATTTAGAAATGTCTCTCAAATCATATTTTCTTTCATGTATTGAAAAAAAACCGTTGCACACCATCCGGGAGTAACTTTGCTTTAGCTATGTACATTATTTGGATAATTTTATAATAAACCAAATCATTAAATTTCATAACATGACTTTATAAACAGTGGTTTTGTGTGGTCATAGTAACCAGCCTTATGAAGGCTCTGAATGATAAGCTTAGGCTTCTTCCTACTCTTTTTTGAACAGTGATATGTATCTTCGTTGTTTGTCGTTTCTCAGCTCAATCTGTGCTGTTTCTCATCAAAGCTCCGGATAGTTAGCCACAAACCAACACAAAGGCAAATGGGGTCAAGCTGGTATCTGTGCAAGATGACTGAATCCCCATTGACTTTGCATTGGTTTGTGGCTACCTATTCGGAGCTAAGGAAGAGCATGGACTGTGCTGAGAAAGGACTCTACCGATCAACACCAAAAAATAGGGCTAGGGTTAAAACAAAAATCTGAATTATCCCTTTAAAGTCCTGACATGCACAGAAGAGCTGCTTTCAACTTAAGCCATTTTAAGTCTTTGCATTACAGCAGTAGGTATTATAAATCATATTAATATAGTATACATCGATCTTGGTATCTCATTGACCTGTTTTGGGAGACCTGAATAAGGACATAGGGATGGAAAGAGGAAGTCAGCAGTTTATCTGTAAAATGATTTGGGTATTTGCTCCATTTTTAGAAGGCAATGTTTGGAAAGGGTTATTTCTGGTGTAGCTGTTGAACTACTGCTGATCTGAATCACAGTAAGGGCGGACCTTCCTACAGGCGATATAGGCGGTCGCCTAGAGCGCCACCCAGAGGGGGGCGCCACATTTTTTTTTTTTTTTTTTTTTTGTTTAATTTTTTTTTCTCTGTGCAGTTTTGGCGCCCCCCTCTATATCTGCAACCATTATTTTTACATAAAAAAAATTCTAACATAAGGGGAAATGAGCCAAAAATCTAAAACAGTCGGTCGGTCTGAGCCTCAGCTTTAGGTGTTCACAGTCAGAACATGCTAGAGCGCTGTGCATTGATGGGTATCGGTCAAGTGTTTATAGAATTGAGCGTTGAGGAAAGAAAGACTAACGTTAGAGAACTACGAAGAGGCAAAAGCCATAAAAAAAAAAAATTACAAAAAAAAAAATTACAAAAAAACAAAAAAAAAAATCTTTTTTTGGGGGGGGGGGGGGGCGGGGGGGGGGGCGGCGCAGTGGTGAATCTCGCCTAGGGCGCCAAATGTGCTAGGTCCGCCCTGTATGATTGTATGGATATACGGACACTACAGCCTGCTATAAACTCACAGTATGTGTGTGTGTGTGTGTGTCTCTCTCTCTCTCTCTCTCTCTCTGAGTAAGGTTCCCACTGTGATTTTTTCCCCATTGTAGCCACCCAGTGAAGATCAAACTATTAAGTGTTACAGCCAAAACATATTTTGTAGGTTTATAATCTTCAACGGACGAATAGTTTATTCCATTATTTTAGTGTTACAACCAATAAAGATAAATGTTTTAAAGGTAAAGCAATAATATATGTGTTATGAGTTTGTCACACCACAGAACAATGTATTATTAACCACCCATTTGAATGATTTAAAAACATTAATAACTATAATAAAACCCAGCTCAAAAACAGCTCATCTGGCTGCTCACCATTGCTCGCTTGATTGACAGCTCCCTTTCAGCTCAAGTAACATTTTATTTTTCCATTCAATCAATAAAACGTTTTGCTATAAACCCCCATCAAATGGACCCTAACTGTTAGAAAGCTTGACTAATCGACTAACTAGCAAACTAGGTTAGACCAAATCTGTGTTTTTATTTAACTATACCTCCCGGAATATGGCGCTAATCTTTTTCGTGTTTTCCATTCACATAAAACGGTGGGAGAACCATGCTAATGCTCTAGTTCAGGGGTGGGCAACTTTGTATATGGTGAGGGCCACAAAATGTCCACAATCAATCTGGGGGGCCGCATTGTTTATCGGCAGTCCCGCCAGTAGTACCCCATCACTCAAATAGCCCTAATAGTCACAAGGTATATAAACAATTATAATTTGTTGTAACTTTGTTTTTATTCCATTTCAAATGCATTTAGTAATGCAATTTCAACTTTATGAATTTATAAACAGCTGAATTTAAAAGTATTGCTGTGTAACCCCAAATATATACAAAAATTATCAATTATAATTAAGGCTTCTAATAAAATAAATGTATGAACTTAAAGCCCACTGCTCAACAAACACAAAGCAGCATTCCTGCTGCATTTCACTACAACAGTAAATCAAAAGTGCAATAATAAATGATTTTGTTAAATGTATAAACTTTTATCCTGCTACTAAACAAAACATTATAACACTGAAATGCATGTTATGGATATGAAGCACTCAGGAATGTTTTGTTTAGTAGCAGGATAAAAGTGTATACATTTAACAAAATCATTTATTATTGCACTTTTGATTTACTGTTGTAGTGAAATGCAGCAGGAATGCTGCTTTGTGTTTGTGTTATTAGTGTTATCTGAACACTACAAAAGTAAACAAGTAAAGTGCAAGTAAAGTAAAGTGCAATACTACATGCCTCCCATTGACCCTTTATCAAACTGGCATGACATTCACCCTCGCCCCACAGTGGGTCAATAATGGTTATAATAATAATAATAATAATAATAATAATAATAATAATAATAATAATAATAATAAAATAATAATAATAATAATAATAATAATAATAATAATAATAATAATAATAATAATAATAATAATAATAATAATAATAATAATAATAATAATGGTCCCCTCTCTACACCTCTCCATCATCTCCCCCCCTCTCTACATCTCTTCATCATCTCTTCCCCCCTCTCTACACCTCTTCATCATCTCCTTCCCCCCCTCTACACCTCTTCATCATCTCCTCCTCCCCCCTGTCTTTAATGAGACACTTGTGGTCTCTCCATTTGGCGCACAATAGCAGGAATGTCAACTTCAATGTTTGTGCATGCAATCTGCATCAGATGAAATAATGTTTCATCCGACAGCCTGTTTCTCTACTTTGACTTGATGTGCTTCATGTTTGAGAAATTGCTCTCACATATGTATGTGCTCCCAAACATACTGGCCATAGAGAGGGCAAAGTCCCTGAGGAGTGGGAAGCGGGGCTCAGGTAGCAGTTTCCAAAACGAAATTCCCCTCTCATTTCTCTTTGCTTGAAAAAAAGGATCTGACTGTAGCTCGCACAGTTCAAGCTGCAACGGTGGGGGCTGCTCTGACACCGTAGCGGTGAGGGGGCCGGCAAACAGCGCTATCCGTGACTGCATGCCGTTGAAATCTTCAAACCGATCATTGAATTGCATTTGCAGTGTTTCAATGTCGCTCCTGTACTTTCCGACGGCTCAGCCATCGGATTTCTGTGTGTAGCTGCAAGTCGCCATAATCAGTGTCCATCTCTTCCAAAAAGGAGACAAACTTTCTATGGTTTAGTGACCTGTTGCCTCCACGAATTAGATTGGTAACCTTGGTAACCAAATCCATAACATGGCTGTAGTAGTCAAGCTTCTTGGCACAGAGAGCCTCCTATATCAGATAAAAAAAAAGAAAAACGATTTAACGACTCTCGCATATAATTTGACTACACTCGACTCGCATTGGTCATTATAGTGACCCACAATAGATGGAAATTATGTTAGCGAACTTACCTGATGTATAATGCAGTGCAGCATTGGACACTCAACGCCACTCTGCCTTAGAAGCCCGGCGAATCCTGTGCGTTTTCCTTTCATTGCCGGTGCTCCATCGGTAACAACAGCCGACAGTTTATCAAAACCCCCATATTGCTGCACGGCACTTTCAACAGCGTTTCATATGTCCACACTAGGGCTGACCCCTATTAGTCAAATAGTCGACTAATCGATCGAAAGGAGCCATAGTCGACTGCCAACTCTTCTTAGTCGAATACAATACAAAAAAATAAAATAAAAATAAAAATAAAAAAATATTATAATTTTTATTTATTTTTTTATATTGGCCTGGGGCCGCATGGAACGTCGGTGAGGGCCGCATGCGGCCCGCGGGCCGCCAGTTGCCCCTCCCTGCTCTAGTTATATTTTAATAGGGGAGGGGTTATGTCAAGGATGGCTCCAGTGCATCAGTCATCAATCCATGACTTCAACCATAATTCAGTAATAAGTCTTTTCAGCAACTATTTTCTAACATGTATACTGTGTTTAAAAACAAATCTCTGAATTTGCTTTACCCAGACTTTAACTTGACTTTTGAGAACATGGAAATGTTTACTAGTTTTCCATGACACCTACTTAAAACATATGTTTTATACTTTTATTAATCCCCCTGGGGGAAATTCGTCCTCTGCAATTTACCCATTCTAACTATTCAGGAGCAGTGGGCAGCCACACAGTGAGGTGCACAGGGACCAACTTATTTTGGTGTGGGGGAAACCGGAGTACCCGGAGGAAACCCACGCAGACACAAGGAGAACGTGCAAACTCCACACAGTGCAAACACCCTGCTGATGTTTGAACCCAGGACCTTCCTGCTGCAAGGCAACATTGTTAACCACCGCTCCACCACGCCGCCCTACTTTGAGAGACTCCCTATAGACCGGTTTCTCGTCACCGTCAGACTCTGTGCGCGCGCATCAAGAAGGCAAAAAGGAACATAATCCTGGTCAGAACAATGGGGTAGACTACAATATTATTTGCATTTGTTAGCCATGCTAGTGATCTAAACAACCAATCCATGCCAAAGCTAGCTATGTAAAAGGTGAAAGACTCACACTCACAGCGGTGCTGATTTGGCTAAATGACATCCAGCCGTCTTTGTTTGAAACAACTTTTAATCAGGAGTGCCATGGTTTCTCCATAGAGCCTTGTTGTACTTTTTTTTAGCGCCACAGCTCAACACAGGTAGGGGGCAACTCAGTCACATGATTCAGTGGGTATTGCTGATGCCAGGTGGGTCTCAGAGCTATCGCTTGACTCCCCAGGTCTATTTCTGTGTGAAAGCCTGATCCGAGAATGACAGTTGTATTATTGTTGAAATGTTTATTGATGTTCTTAAATTTTTTCGAAAGTCTGATTGACAATGACAGGTGTATTATTGCAAAGAATTCTTATTAACATTTTGGCAAGATGCAGTGAACAATCTTTGAAAATATATTTAACTGTGACCACAAAAGCCTATTGGCAACTCGCGAGGGTGGACAAGTTTGGCAGTGAAGTTGTCATATTTGATGAATGAATGAGAGTATTATGGTGTAACACATTACAGTGAAAATGTGTTTGATGTTTCTAGTGATTTAAACCTGACCTCCCATTTCATGTGAAGAGCTTGTGTTGCTGATAGTGCTCAATTCCTAGTCTCTGCTGCCCCCTTCTGGCTGAAGTTGGAAGTGACTTTGTTTTCCTTGCTGTCTTATCAACATTTCAAAGATTTCATAATCTTGAAGGCTTTCATTTGATCTTTGTTCAAACATTGTTGATATCTGTTATTATTGTAATATAATATTTGTCACTCTGTTATATGGAGAATGTTATTCTAGCACTTGTGGCTGGCTGTGTGACATGGACGAAATTCAAATCACAATAATCATGAGGTTTTCCCCCCCTATATCAATACAGCATATCACAATATCTGTATTGATATATGTATGCATATGTATGATATATGTATGCAAAATCCCAAGATAAATAATCCAATTGCTGTTCATCACATTGAACTTCATGATAATGTAAAGTGTAATATTAAACCAAAACTGTTATTTTATAATATAGATCTCAATTTAAGAGAAATATGAGTTACTATACTGTAGTTATATGCGGTTATTATTTTTTATTTAGTTGACAGAATTGTGCAGAACAGAACAATATCATTATTCCATCACAATATGATAAATTATCATATTTAATTATCGCCAGCCCTCCTCACACTTATTGTTTCGTGTTAATGTTGAATGGAGAAACTCACTTTTGTAAGATAAATCAGGTTTTGAAGATACAATGATAAAAAGCCTAAAATTAATCCTGTTTCTCAAAACATGGATACTCCCACTGTCCTCTTCCAACCAATAGGAAGAATGTGGCAACCTCTAGTTGTCATGGCTATGGAATGCAATGGCACCTCTTTGAGAGGGCTTGACCCCAAAGTGAGAGAATGTCTGAAGTGAAAACTACCCAGTGATAAACTTGGCCTTCATCTCCTTCCTCCGTTCTCCTATTTTCTCCTCTCCTCTCTTCTCCTCTCATACCCTGTCCAAGTTTAACCCTCTGAACATCTTCCTCTCTAGGATGACTTTTCATCTAACCAAGTTTAACTAACTCAGAATGCCAGTGTAATGGAATGTGTAGTATGTTTGGAAAGGGTTATTTCTGGTGTAGCTGTTGAACTACTGCTGATCTGAATCACAGTATGATTGTATGGATATATGTGGACACTACAGCCTGCCATAAACTCACAGTATGTGTGTGTGTCTCTCTCTCTTTCTCTCTCAATCTGTGTGTGGGAGTGAGAGAAAGAGTGTGTGTGTGAGAGAGAGAGAGTGTGTGTGTATGTGAGAGAGAGAGTGTGAGTGTGCGTATCTGTGTGTGGGAAAGAGAGAAAGAGTTTGAGTGTTTATGTGTGTGTGTGTGGGGGGGGGGGGTACTTGCTAGACACACTAAAATCACTGTAACATGCAACGTCTGGTCCCACTGGCTTGTTGTCTTTTCTGAAAGAGGATAGTTGTAACGTTGTCTAGGTTTTCTTGTAACAGCCGCCCTCACCCTCATTGATGAGAACAACACATTAAGATAGCTATCTCTATCCTCATGAGAAAGTGGTTTGACCTTATGTTGTGGTTTCCTGTAATAAATCACATAAACATAGAGGAAGTTGTTTTAATACTGTATGCATAGAAGTGTGTGCTTTGGTTGTCGCGGTTGTTGCACTCTTGGCACTTTGCTGTACACAGGTTGAATTACTCCCAAAGAAAGGTACTTGTTTCTTATATTATCATTTAAATTTGTCAAAATCCATGGATTATAAGCAGCATTTACTCACTATTCAATAATTAGATGTCCATCACCCATTAAAAAAGTGTGATATAGGCTACTGCGTCC
The DNA here is from genome assembly GCF_963971535.1 of Notolepis coatsorum. Taxonomy (NCBI): domain Eukaryota; kingdom Metazoa; phylum Chordata; class Actinopteri; order Aulopiformes; family Paralepididae; genus Notolepis; species Notolepis coatsorum. The sequence goes on from NC_140167.1 coordinate 48,551,491, forward strand.
GATATTATTTTGATAGAAAGGAGCAGGATACAACTTCAGAACTTTCATGTGATGTTCAAACCACTGCGTCTCTCCTCAACACACTGATACTTTAAAGGGCAACTACGCCCAATTTAAGATTTCATACATGTTATTACTATGTTTTAACGCAGTCCAGAAATATTAGTTAAGATGAACAACTCCAAAAATATAGAGTGCTAAAACTTATGATGTCATCAAGTATAAAGTCTGGTGCTTCTCCACAACAATCCAGACAAATGTGTTATAGGTGATACTGAGAGCACCCAGGGGAATATTCTGTGTATAAGGATATATTTTATGTTTCAGAACTGAGAATACTACTATAGAATAAAGCTCATTTGGGTATAGAAACTCAAACAAACATTCTGTGGGTCCACAAAATCTGTCTCCCATTCATTGTCTATGGAGCAGCTCCAGACTTTATGGGTGATGACATCACACGTTTGAATCAAACTTCTCTGGTTTCTGGCTTTATGAGAGAGTGGCTAATGTTCACAAATATTGACCAAATATTCCTGGGCCATGGAAATAACACATTTGAATTCTTATGTTGGGCGGCGTTCCCCTTTAATTCGGGTTTGAAACAGATGGAGACGTTTGGGCAATGCTGCAGTGGTTTCCTGCGCATTCATCTTTTTGCTTGAAGTTCTCTTGCTTTCATTTCCCGTTTACAGTAGGTGTCTCTGAACTTGTGTAAGTTATACAATATGATGCAGCAAATGCTGTTGTCCTGACGGGTCATTCCAGTCACAGAATCTGCTAACAAGATACTGTACATTTTGTGAATCTTCTGTGTATCTGTGGTTTGATCAAGTGTCCATTCATGACAGTCACTCACTTCTCAGCTTATAGACCGAATACCTTGACGTCCAAAGGTTAGATATGAACGTTATTCTCCCAGAGAGGACTATGCGTAGGAGAGGTATGACAGACCAAGATTTATTTAAAATTGCCTATGGAACATTGTCTGGCATTAGCCTACACACTATAATTAGACATATGCATAGAGGCTGGAATTGTCGCAGAGGGTTCGGTCAATGGAGTCCTTGATGGTAAACACTATAACCTGTCAGGGTCCACAAGTACATCTATGAAGCACTGATGAGACTCGCATGGGCAGAGTTCACACCGTGGGTTGAGGACAGCATTCGAGAGAATTATAGGTGATACTGAGAGCACCCAGGGGAATATTCTGTGTATAAGGATATATTTTATGTTTCAGAACTGAGAATACTACTATAGAATAAAGCTCATTTGGGTATAGAAACTCAAACAAACATTCTGTGGGTCCACAAAATCTGTCTCCCATTCATTGTCTATGGAGCAGCTCCAGACTTTATGGGTGATGACATCACACGTTTGAATCAAACTTCTCTGGTTTCTGGCTTTATGAGAGAGTGGCTAATGTTCACAAATATTGACCAAATATTCCTGGGCCATGGAAATAACACATTTGAATTCTTATGTTGGGCGGCGTTCCCCTTTAATTCGGGTTTGAAACAGATGGAGACGTTTGGGCAATGCTGCAGTGGTTTCCTGCGCATTCATCTTTTTGCTTGAAGTTCTCTTGCTTTCATTTCCCGTTTACAGTAGGTGTCTCTGAACTTGTGTAAGTTATACAATATGATGCAGCAAATGCTGTTGTCCTGACGGGTCATTCCAGTCACAGAATCTGCTAACAAGATACTGTACATTTTGTGAATCTTCTGTGTATCTGTGGTTTGATCAAGTGTCCATTCATGACAGTCACTCACTTCTCAGCTTATAGACCGAATACCTTGACGTCCAAAGGTTAGATATGAACGTTATTCTCCCAGAGAGGACTATGCGTAGGAGAGGTATGACAGACCAAGATTTATTTAAAATTGCCTATGGAACATTGTCTGGCATTAGCCTACACACTATAATTAGACATATGCATAGAGGCTGGAATTGTCGCAGAGGGTTCGGTCAATGGAGTCCTTGATGGTAAACACTATAACCTGTCAGGGTCCACAAGTACATCTATGAAGCACTGATGAGACTCGCATGGGCAGAGTTCACACCGTGGGTTGAGGACAGCATTCGAGAGAAGAGTGGGATGATAAAATCACTCTTGGACAATGTGAAAGACATGGCCAGTGACTTGAACCAACAGACGGCGAACAATCTGCTGCAAAGTCCTCTCTTAGCTGAGCTGATAACCCTGTGGACAGACTTTCTGGAACACCTCCGTCACAACAATGGAGAGCTTTCTGCATTCTGGATGTCATACATTGACATGGTAGAGGACGTAATACTTGGCCTTCTGCGTGCCTCTCGGGAGGGGGACTGGGAGTTGCACCTCCATGCTATAAGAAGCATGATCTGATGTTGCTTTGCCTATGATAAGATAAATTATGCCAGGTACCTGTCCCCTTACTTTGCTCAGATGACAAACCTCCCAGAGAAGCATCCTTCTGTGTATGAGGCCTTCAAGGCAGGCCAATTCTCAGTGCAGCTGTCAAGTAACAACCCCTTTGGACAGATCCCTGTGGACCAGGCTACTGAAGTCACAGTTAACAAAGACACACAGACTCCTGGAGGCACAACACGGTTCAACCTGAATGCCGGAGCTGTCAAGCACCACTACATAACAGCTGAGCACCGCAGTGAATTCCTGGGACAGTTAAGGGAGATGGTGCAAGGTAACAAATCAGAGGTTTGTCATGCGGAGCTACAGCGGCCAAGAATCCAGAAAGATGAGGAAGCAGTTTCAGCAGTGGTTAGCCTCATACAGGAATGGGTCAACCCATTTGCAGAGAAGCGGGACCTCATTAGAATCTCTACAGCAAAGACAGCCCCCAAGGAGATTGCCTCCGACCTGATGAATGCATATGAGATTGGTGAGCAATGCTATGCAATCTTCAAGGATGAGAGACTGGAGAAAGACCCACCAGCAAATAAATTCCATGACCCAATGAAAACGAACAGGCTGAAAACATTCAGTGATATGTGCAAGAAGAAAGAAGTTAAATCAAGTGGGAGGGCAATCATCTTAAAAGCAGACAGGTCTTTGTTTGGACGCATCATAGTGCTGGCACAAGGGCACAGTCTACAGAGGATATCCTTTCTCATCCCCTTGGGCCATTGCCCTGGGCCCTGTCCACACCAGACGGATTGCTGAGAAAGACCAATAAAGCGACTTTGGCCACGACTTTGCAGCAAAATGTAGCAGTAGCAGAGCAACTCACAGGGAACTCTGCTACAGTGGTTGATGGAATGAACTTGGTCCAAAGAGTGAAAGGTGATCAAGTTACTTTCAGAGATGTTGCCACAACAGTTCTGGGTATGGCTCTGAGGGAAGGCAGTCAGAGTAGCAGAATAGATGTTGTGTTTGACACATACAAGGAGAACTCTATCAAGAACAGTGAAAGATCTCTACGGGGTGAAGATACTGGTCATGAGTTGCAAGGTATCACAGGCAGTGGAGGAGCTTCCTGACCAAAGTCAGTAACAAAACTAGTCTCATTAGCTTTATAGTCGATGAATGGAGGAAGGCAGAGTACAGAGCAAAGCTACAAGACAAGATTCTGTATGCAACTGTCAATGACAAATGTTACAGAATCACATCTCAGGACAGTGAGGAGGTGTCAGCTCTTCAATGCCAACAAGAAGAAGCAGATGGCCGCCTACTTCTCCATACTGCCCATGCCACAAGAGAGGGATACCCATCTGTAGTTATCTGCTCAGAAGACACAGATGTCTTTATCATGTCTTTAGCATTCTGTGACAAGATTGAGGCCCCATTGTTCCAGATGTGTGGCAGTAAATCCTGTGCACGGCTTGTGGACATCAGGAAGGTTGCTGCCACTGTTGGCGTAGAGGTGTGTAGGGCTCTCATCGGGTTGCATGCAGGATGTGACACTGTAAGTGCTTTTGCAGGCAAAGGGAAGACAATTAAGTGCCCTAAAAATTCTGACCAGCAACAGGCAAAATCAGGACATATTCTCAGAGTTCGGTCAGGAATGGGATCTCTCCCCAGAGCTGATGGACAAACTAGAAGCATTTACATGTCTCCTGTATGCCCCAAAAGCATCAACCACCAACGTCAATGAGCTCAGATATCACCTTTTCTGTGCCAAAAAAGGTGAACTTGAAAGTCATCAACTCCCACCATGCAAGGACTGCTTAACAAAACATGCACAGAGAGCCAACTACCAGGCTGGTATATGGAGAAGATGTTTGGAGAAGGACCCACAAGTGCCACGCCCTGTTGGCAGAGGCTGGAAGATGGAGAGAGAAGAGGAAGCTGAACAGTTGGTGGTGGACTGGATGGAAGGCCAGCCAGCACCCGATGCCGTCCTGGATCTACTGGCCTGTAACTGTCCAAAGAAATGTTCACTCCCAAGATGTATGTGTTGCAAATGGCCTCAGGTGCACTGACATGTGTAGACTGGCAGACTGTGAGAACCAGGCATCCACCTCAGATAGTGTGGAAAGTTCTGATGAAGATGTGGAAGACATGGACAATTATTATGATTACTAGGTTATAACAGTAAACCAATTGAGCCACCAACAGCGCCACGGATAGAGACTGAGAACTGTCTGTACTTTCCAAAATAAACTAATATTTTTCTGAAAACCAATAAGCATTATATCATTGTATAGGTCTAACTGGGCTGAAAACATTGATAGGTCACATGACATAACACTGTGGCCCTATATGAATGTTGAATATGCATATTGATCAATATTCATTGTTTTTTATTACGATTTCAATGTTTTGGGGAGATTTATGTTTTTGTAACATGGCAGTATTGAAATAAATAGTGTTTTGGAGTAAAATTACCAGCAAACAGTCAACATGTAAACGGTAACCATGGCCAAAACATTTACATCATCTGAGTATACCTTTTTAAACGGTATCATAAATGTTGTATTTTTAGTGTATTTTCATCACATCCAGAGTTAGATTTGTAGTCAAGGAGTAGGAGAACACATTCAGTTGCATTATTATCCATGGGTTATTGGTTATAATGGTCATATTGCCTTTTAAATTAAGATTATGTACCAGGCGAGGGTAAAAATATGATGTTTTCCTTCATTGTATCTCCATTTACTCTGGAATGGTAATAGATGTGGGTTTACTTACACTGGATTCATATGTCCTAGCTTTTTACCTATCAAAGGAGACCAGAAACATGCTTATAGGCCTTATGGTTCAGGAGCTATCATGATTAATTTGGGGCATGTAATTTCGGACAGGAGGCCTGAAAGATATGCTTGGTAGTGTTATAAAAGCTGTGATAGCACACATTTGGAGGCAACTGCTGCATTGCTATCACATATCTTCTAGCAGCAGGGGTGTATACCTTCCCAAAAATCACTATGAAAGTTAGTCCCCCAAGATGGTAACGACCAACCCTACTGGCTCACAGCCTAAATGTTCTTCTTCATCATCAACATAATCATTATTCCATTATTCACACATTTAGATTTCAGTGTTTTCACAGGTTCAGACATTATCTTAGAATCAGAATCAGAAAGGTATTTATTGCCAAGTAGTTTACACATACAAGGAATTTGATTTGGTCGTTTGGCGCGACATTAACAAACCGGAATAAAATAGAAGGTAGAATAAGATTAAATGGAATATAAACTAAATTAAAATAGAAGCACAATAGAATATAATTATACATTTATAAATTATAAAATATAATAAAATAGGCCAGGGCTGTACAATTGTGCACAATGTGATCAAGTATATACACTAATAAATAAAATAACAATAGAGTGGGATGGAATATTTACCAGGGCTGTGCGATTGAGCAGTAATGTCCAAAATAATGAACAGTGAAGTCTGAACAAGTATGAAGAGTCTTGATTGTATATACAAATATATAGACAAGTAAGGGTGTGTTAATGGAACACAGTGGGGGTGTCGGTGGGGGTCCCGAGCCTTGTTGATGAGGCTCACTGCAGAGGGGTCAGCCAGCCTTAAGGGTTCCTGTTTTCAAAGGTGACTCCACATTGAGGTTAAGAAATCCTAGTGTTTTAACACATGGACATTTTGTCATTCACATTGCAGGGGGGGGGGGGGGGGGAGACACACATTTTAATGAATCGAGAAACCATATTCTATTGTTTATCTTCTAAGATTGAAAATCGATTCTCGAATTTCAAAACATTTTTATTTATTTTATTATTTATAGACAATGTGCATTTACATTAATCATTGTTACATGAAAATATGTTTGCACCAGATTTAGCAGAAGCTAATTTCCATCTGTAGTCTATCCAAAACACATGAAATACAAAGTGCAAGAGTTCAAAATATATATACACGTAAAATGCCAGACAACATAGGACACACAGCATAAAGAGTGCAAAATACATACACATGGAAATTCAACATAACATGCACATACACACAGCACAGTGCCAAACATAATGATCTATTCTTGACACTTAAGATACAAGACAAGTTCAAAAGTACAAAGTAAAAGTGGCAGAGTCTCTTGTGTAATCATATACAGTCTTGGTTTCTCATTAGAACTATAAATCGTTGGCTCACTAAATCCTACAGATTGCCAAGATTAGCCAAACGAAAAGACATATTTATCAGACCAAATACACCATATACAAACTTTGTAATTGTGATGAATTGAGAATTTATTTTAAATCTAATCATGACCCCAAGGATCAAAATCAAATTAAATTCTGAGATTCCCAGAGTCCTGCCCCCATTCTGCTGTTCAGTGTAGGCGTTCATTTTGCCAAAAATAATAAACCAAATAATATTAGAGTAATTTCAGTGTGATTAGGATATTTTTGAAGGGACCACAAATTCATTGGGATCCCAATCCCAAGGTTTGGAAAGCCTTCAGTAGACTGACATGTTCTTCCATTATACACAAGATTGGATTATGGTTGTGGACTACAGGAGCGGGAGAGAGAGGCTGGACTCCATCAACACCAACAGGTCTGCTGTGAAGAGAGTCAGCAGCTTAAAGTTCCTCTGTGTTCACATCACAGAGGACCTCACCTGGGACGTGCACACCAGACATCACAGAGGACCTCACCTGGGACGTGAACACCAGACATCACAGAGGACCTCACCTGGGACGTGAACACCAGACATCACAGAGGACCTCACCTGGGACGTGAACACCAGACATCACAGAGGACCTCACCTGGGACGTGAACACCAGACATCACAGAGGACCTCACCTGGGACGTGCACACCAGACATCACAGAGGACCTTACCTGGGACGTGCTCACCAGACATCACAGAGGACCTCACCTGGAACATGCTCACCAGACATCACAGAGGACCTCACCTGGGACCTGCACACCAGACATCACAGAGGACCTCACCTGGGATGTGCTCACCAGACATCAGAGAGGACCTCACCTGGGACGTGCACACCAGACATCACAGAGGACCTTACCTGGGACGTGCTCACCAGACATCACAGAGGACCTCACCTGGAACATGCTCACCAGACATCAGAGAGGACCTCACCTGGGACGTGCACACCAGACATCACAGAGGACCTCACCTGGGACGTGCACACCAGACATCACAGAGGACCTCACCTGGGATGTGCTCACCAGACATCAGAGAGGACCTCACCTGGGACGTGCACACCAGACATCACAGAGGACCTCACCTGGGACGTGCTCACCAGACATCACAGAGGACCTCACCTGGGACGTGCTCACCAGACATCACAGAGGACCTCACCTGGAACATGCTCACCAGACATCACAGAGGACCTCACCTGGGACGTGCACACCAGACATCACAGAGGACCTCACCTGGGACCTGCACACCAGACATCACAGAGGACCTCACCTGGGACGTGCACACCAGACATCACAGAGGACCTCACCTGGGACGTGCACACCAGACATCACAGAGGACCTCACCTGGGACGTGCACACCAGACATCACAGAGGACCTCACCTGGGACGTGCACACCAGACATCACAGAGGACCTCACCTGGAACAAGCTCACCAGACATCACAGAGGACCTCACCTGGGACGTGCACACCAGGGGTGTTTTTAGGGTTAGAAAACATTGGGGGCTTCAGCCCGGGGGCAATTTTAGAGTGGGTGCAATTTTAGAGTAATTAGAGATGAATACTGAATAACTAGAATCATTAGAGGTTCTCAAAGTGAGGTCCATGTCCATGAGAGGGATCTGGGCAGTCCCCATAGAAAATTCAAAGTTAACAGGACCAAATCATCAGTTTCTTATTTATTTAACCTTTATTTAGCCAGATAAAACATTGATCTGGTCCAAGAGGCCCCAACAGGAGTACAAATATACATATACTGTACATACATACACACATATACACCAATAAACAGTTCATCTCTAGTCTTTACAGTTTTCTTCAATTGCATAAACACTCAAATCAAAAGTATTACACAATTATCAAAACCTTACACTCAAGGAGCAAAACATAGGCCCAGATTTGCATCCCTATAAGCACAATGTCAGCCTCACACTTTTTGCAAAACAATACACAGTGATTTGCAAAACACTAAACACACTTGCACACATTAGACACAGAATGTCAAATTACCACACATATGAGCCAATTGGTTAAACACAGCCATCAGATGCACAAACACACCATTGCTTAATTGTAGATACACCAATCAGGTTTAAGCACTATAAAAATGCAGCAGGTGAGTTCACCTGTCTTCAACCAAAATGGAAGGAGAGTGAAGTACTGTACACAGAGAACGTGAAAATATACATACAACACTACACAAGACAACCAATGATGCAGACTGATGAAAATATACATTTTCTCCCATTTTCCCAAATCAGTCAACATGGAGAATCACAACAAAAAATTATCTTGCCAGATCCAGCTAGGCAAAGAGATAATGTCTAGTATTTTCTGTACTCTATTTAAAAAAATTCAAATTTGTTTTTGTTTTACTGTAATTTTAACCTGTACTGGATACAGTATTTTATGTTTGTCTGATATTTACTGAGCTTACAGTGTTATGCACATAGTAGCATGAAAACTGGGACATGTTTTGTTGTGATTCTCCATGTTGAAATGTTGACTGATTTGGTTATATGGAGAGAACATTTTTATTTTCATCAGTCTGCATCATTGATTTGGGTATATGTAGATAAATAAATTATATTTTCATCAGTCTACAGCATTGGTCTTGTGTAGTGTTTGGTGAATTTATTGTATATTTGCACATGCTCTGCATATTTCACTTACAGTACTCTAATCACTGAGAAGTAGAATTGCTAAATGTGTTTTAGGTTAAGCACAGCAGTGTGTGTAACTGGTTCAAACAGAATTAACGTGTGTTTCATATGGTAACAAAATGTAGTTTTTATAAATTGGTGTATGGTTTTGACAAGTGTTTAATTTAGCAAAGGATCTGAGGTGTTCTGATAATTGTGTGTGTGGTTGTGCTAATTGTGTGTTTTGAAACACCGGGCCCCGTTTTCAAAATCATGCTTAAGCAATAAAAAAAAACTGTATTGTGTGTTTCATTATATACATATGTTTCAGTCCTCTCATAAAAAAAAATTTGATTTTGGGGTATTTTCCTGCCTTTGGTCCGCTTGGCATTCACATCTCAAATGAACCGCAGCAGGGTTCACTTGCAAGAGTGAATAAGCTTTCACACCACCCCAAACCAACCGGACTATCCGAGGAAATTAACCAGGGTTCGATTAAAGCTTATTATAGTTTATCACAGTATCATGAGCATGTCTTTGTCAGTGGACACTGGACATGGGTATGGATGGCTCCAGGTGCTGCTGCGTTAAAGTGCACATCTTCAATACCTATCTGTACTATTTAAAAGCACAGTGCAGGACACACTCAAAGGTTATCGCACCTCAGAGATGGCAGTGGACATGTATGACAGGACAAAGGCCATATGTAATGGCCTTTGGATTGAGGAACATACTACCAGCCAAAGGAGGAAGCATAAAAGGATGGACGAGTATGTAGTTGAGTCATCTTGTGGCACAAGCTCAGACCTCAGCTCAGGAGATCAGCTGAGACAGAGACTGTTCTATCCAGTCGTCGACAGAATGCTGCAAGAGCTTGAGAGCAGGTTCTCATGAGTTGGATAACAACTTATGAGAGGCATACAGGCATGTTATCCAGCCTCAGACCAGTTTCTCTCAGTGGAATTGCTGCAACCCCTCGCCACACATTACAATATCCAACTATTGCCGGAGGAGATCACAGTTGCAAAGTGTTTCCTGGTCAGGACAGGCAGAGATGCAGTCCCTACTATCCAAAGTGTCTTTTCCCTCCTGGATGATAATAATAATAATAATAATAATAATAATAATAATAATAATAATAATAATAATAATAATAATAATAATAATAATAATAATAATAATAATAATAATAATAATGCATTCGATTTATAAGGCGCCTTTCAGGGCCCCGTTCCCCGTACCTGGCTAACTGAGTTAGCCGGATAATTTCCAGCATAGCTTGACTTAAGCCAGACCTTTCTGTTCCCCGAAGTCGGATTTTCTAAATCACCATGGTAACAGATCAGAAAGTTTGAACCTGGTCCGGAGCAGGGTTAAGTTCAGTTAGCTGGATAACCTGCATGGCCACGCCCTCGCAAAGAAATGCCAGCTCGCTTCCTGAAATATTTCTCACAGTCTAGATCCCATTATACCATTCTGAATTATGTTTTTGTGCTTCGTTTTCCTAGAGGGGGCTTTTGAAATGTATAATAATAGAACTAAATGCTGATAATAAATCATATTCAGCCTATAGATTTACTTTGTCCTAAATAAAATAATGCACGTCATATACGGCGCTCGGAGTCGCGATACACGCTGCATGTGGTTATTTTAATAACGGCGCATTGCAAATGTGAATCCCGCGGGGATATTTTTTATTAATCGGCCGTTTGGCTCTGATTAGTTTCATATATTCTCCGCTGTAGATTTGCTTAACGGAGCGCCCGGATTGTGTTTCATTCAAGCATAAAATTGAAGTGTCTATGCGTGGATTGTGGTCTTTGTGGATTATGAATTACGAGGAATCTGAGGATTGTTGAATTGTATCATCACTCACACGTTATTGTGATATTGTAACTGGGATTAAAATTTCTGATGAGAATGAGATGCGCTGTTTGACGGATTTGAGCAATTGAATGAGCCGTTGATGTCACATTAATGCATTTGAGAATAAAGAGATAAAACTTCATTCAAAAGAAAAATATTCGAAACACGGGCTCTTGTATTGATGGATACACAATGGATATATCCCGTCTGGCACAGTGGTGCAACGGCTAGTGCTCACTCCTGTCAAGCGGACGACCCTAGTTCGAAACCCCGCGTTTCCAATATAATTTTTTTGGAATATAATATTAAGACTATACGCAAAAGTAGCCTAGTTTTAAGTTAAAATATTATAAATCTACATGCATTGAGGATGTCATTCTTTATATAGCTCTTAAAGTGCACCAAATTGAAGCATTTACATTGTAAAAAGAAGAAAATAAATTAGAAAAGACGGGGATTCGAACGCGGGTCGTCCGCGTGAGAGACATAAGGACCATCCATCACACCATGGTGCCAGACAAATAAAACATTCACCATACATCCATCAATGGATAAGAGAGCCGTATCCTAATTCTGAAAGAGTTGAACTAATTATTTTCGCTAGCAAGATCTCATTTGATTATTCAATCCATAAACCTTTAACGTTTAAAGAAATATAATCTGATTGATTGGGGTAATGAGGGACTTAAAATTAGCCTATAGATTATGCATTTAACTTGTCGGCGAGGCTATTGAGCCGTATGTATTGTACCCATTCTGCAATCTGTTAATAAAGTTTTAAATCAATCAATCAATCAATGCCGTTAGGAAATCAGGATTTCTGCTATCGACACCTGCTGTCTTTTCAACTGAAGCGGCCGCGCGCAATTATCCTGAGTCTCAAGTCTGGTTCGAATGAACGAGACTGAATCAGCGTTCGAGGAACAGGAAAATCCCGGATTCAAACATCGGGTTAATTGAATCTGGATAATGGGACTCTTGATCGACTTAGTTGAACCAGGTACAGGGAATAGGGCCCTGGACACTAAAAAAAAGTCAACAAATCGGTGAATGAAAAAATTATAGGATCAAATGAAAACTACTTACTAAAAATGGATGTTTAAAAGTACTAAAAACCAACAAAAAATACCAAACACTAACAAACATTCAGCACAGACAATGGGGATGCTGACATCTTAAAAAATATATATATATATATTTTTTTTTAAGCTCCGGGGCTAGGAGAAAAAGTACTAAAAAACCAACGACTAACGACGCCACTGTTGCACATCAGACATCACAGATGACCTCACCGGCCAGGTGGTGAAGAAAGCACAACGATGCCTCTTCCACCTCAGGCGGGTGAAGAAAGCACAACGCCTCTTCCACCTCAGGCGGCTGAAGAGATTCGGCATGGAGCCCCAGATCCCACAGGCTTCCGGTCAATGGTCTCTAACTACACACCCTCAAGAACCCTACACTCTGCATCTTCTGGCCGTCTCAGACCTACTCCTATCCGAGCTCCGGGAGGGTCATCAAGGAGAAGCCGCCTATTCTCAGTCCTTGCCCCACAATGGTGGAACGAACTTCGCACCAGTTTAGACAGCCGAAACCCGTCCAATCTTTCGCTGTCGACTAAAGACGCACTTTTTCAACCATTATCTGAAATAAAAAATATATAAAAATCTAACCCTAACTAACCTTACTGTCATGCACTTGTCCTAATATACTAACCTACACTGTAGCACTCAACACTTTGATGAACATTGTTACTCAGCTTGATTGATTGATTGATTGAAAAGTTTATTAACAGATTGCAGAATGGGTACAGTACAGTACAGCTCAATACATACAATTGTTAAGAGGATGCAGACCTGAGAAAGACTTTCGTCTTGTTCCCATCAGGGTCCCCCATTTTCAATTCATCATATGACACACATGACATACAGATAGACAGTACTGCTACATCTATACATTTATGACATACCAGATTTTCAAATACAGTACTGTTTGTGATACTAAAAAAATCCAGAAGAAGAGTATATACATTTGACATAGAAACTGTGCATTGGGGGAGGTTGGGTAGGTGGGGTGGGGCTGTACATTGGAGGTGGGGGGGGGGGGGGGGGGGTAGGGGGGGGACACACTGTACATTGGAATACTGACATACATTTGACATGGAAACTGTACATTGGAGGAGGTTGGGTAGGTGGGGTGGGGTTGGGTGGGGCTGTACATTGGAATACTGACAAAGCCATGCTTGGTCTTTATTGTACAACTGGGTTAGGACATTTGTAGGGGCCAGTTTTGAATTGCAGTCTCCCGTAGGTGTTCTTTGAGAGTGTTTTTGAAGGTGGGTAGTGATTTACATTCCTTTACAGCTTTGGGTAGGGCGTTCCACATTGTTGTGGCATAATTGCGAAACGTGTTTAGTCCCTTGTTTGAGCCGAATCTGGGTTTTACATGATTTGTGGAGCTCCCTCTGGTGTTGTGATCGTGGTATTCACTGACCTTTGGGAAGTATTTTGACATGTACATGGGTACCTTGGTCGTGTAGTGTATCTTGTAGACCAGGCCCATTGCAAGTTGCTGTACTCTGTCGTCTACTCTAAGCCATCCTAGGTTGGCAAAGTGTGCAGGGGTGAGGTGGGTTCTAGGAGCTGATAGAATTGTGCCCTTCCTGATGACTTGTCGTACAGAACTTGTAAGTCGCTTTGGATAAAATCGTGTCAGCAAAGTCTGCAGGATTATTAAGGACCCCAGCCATCCCAACCACAAACTGTTTTAGCTGCTACCATCTGGTCAACGGTACAGCAGCCTCAAGGCCCGGACCAGCAGACTCCGGAACAGTTCTTTCCCCCAGGCAGACTCATGAACTTAATAACACTAGTGGCCAGCTACCAGCCTGAAGTACTACAGTGCTGTTTTAACACTGTCTGCTACTGTCTTCCACACACTACACCTACGCAATGTTTATTAAAGTAGCCAGAGCTACTTCATCACTGATTCTACTGCCACTAGTAACTAGTAGTTACTGTATGTTAATTGTGCTAGGCCGAGGAGCCGAGAACAGATAATTTCACTCATCTATGCTGTAACAGTTTTTTTTAATGCTGTTTTTATGATATATTTTTCTTACACAGTACTGTATATTTGTATGTCATAAATGTCTTGATGAATTGAAAATGGAGGACCCTGATGTAAACAAGACAAAAGTCTTTTTCTGGTCTGCATCCTGCATGTATTGTACCCATTCTGCAATCTGTTAATAAAGTTTTCAATCAATCAATAGAATAGAAAGATGTGACAATAAAGATTCAGATTAGATTAAATTGTATTGTCGTTGCACAGGGTATAAATACAGAGTACAACCAAATGTAGTTGGCATCGAACCAGAGTACAAAGAAGCAGTAAAGTGCACACTCACAGAGTACAGCAACTTGCAATGGGCCTGGTCTACAAGATACACTACACGACTAAGGTACCCATGTATATGTCAAAATACTTCCCAAAGGTCAGTGAATACCACGACCACAACACCAGAGGGAGCTCCAAAAATCATGTTAAACCCAGATTCGGCTCAAACAAGGGACTAAACACGTTTCGCAATTATGCCACATCAATGTGGAACGCCCTACCCACAGCTGTAAAGGAATGTGAATCACTACCCACTTTCAAAACCACTCTCAAAGAACACCTACGGGAGACTGCAATTCTAAACTGGCCCCTGTAAATGTCCTAACCCAACCCACTCCAGGCTGGTAAATGTCCTAACCCAGTAATACACAAGACCCTCTTATTGGAACAAAGTATGGTTTTGTCGATATTCCAATGTACAGTTTTGCTTGTAGCCCCCCCCCGCCTACCCAACCCCCCCCCCAACCTCCTCCAATGTAGTTTCTACGTCAAATGTATACTCTCTTTTTTACTCTTTTTGTATCACAAACAGTACTGTATTTGTAAATCTGGTATGTCAAATGTATAGATGTAGCAGTACTGTCTATCTTTATGTCTGTCATATATGTTATGATGAATTGAAAATGGGGGACCCTGATGTAAACAAGACGAAAGTCTTTCTCTGGTCTGCATCCCCTTAACAATTGTGTGTATTGAGCTGTACTGTATTGTACCCATTCTGCAATCTGTTAATAAAGTTTTCAATCAATCAATCAAACAGTAATGTATGATGTATGTATAATGTAGACAATATGAAAAAGCTACGGTATACAGTATTGAGTAAACAGTGTAGCTATACACTAGAGACAGTAGTATAAATATGAATACACTATGTAATAGAATAACCAATGTAGCCAGTGGTTTTAAATAATATGAGTAGATAGAGTATAAACAGTACCCTAATATGACAGTGGTAATAAATCTGAACACATTTCAGAAGATATAGCGTGAGCATGGAATCACACTGTGGTTTAAAATACACTGGACTTGTCAGGTTCTTCACATTGGAGGGGAGAGGGGCTGAGTCTCAACTGTCTTCCTCAATCCCTCGTGTCGTTTCACCTTCTCTTCTTCATTAAAACCATAGATCCAAGACTCCTTCCCTCCTCCCCTCTCCTCCAACTCCTTTTGAAAAAGAACGGAGGAGACAGGACTCAAGCAAACAGTGAAAGACTTTGGAAGATTCAAACACTGCCTTTCTATAAGCGCGTAGAGTAAAGTAAAGTAAGTTACTCCTAGCCTCTTGTCCTGGGTCAGATATGCTAAAAGCCGCACTCGTGAGTAGAGCTAAGAAATACTGATCTAAGAGCTGTTACGCTGTCTGCCTTGTTGAATCAACGCCTTGAAGAGCGTCACCAGAGACTAGTGTGCGGGGAGGCGGGGGCAGGGCCAAATGCCTCTGCATGTCCCACCCCCATGCCTCTTCTCAGCCAATCACCCCCCCTCTCTCCCAGCAGCCTTTGCCCGTGTCGCTCTGGAGTACCTCGGGCTCAGCCAACCAGCTGTCTCCCTCCCTGCTGACGTCACTAACTAGCCAGTTCCCTCCAGCGGCAGAGAGCTTCATTTTCTGATCCGCTTTTGTGCTAAAATGGAGGCTGGCCTCTCGCCCTGAGTGGATCGCCTTCCTGGTCGAGGTTTAGATGTTGACATGCAATAAAGCTGGAGACAGGATGGTTGTGGATGCACCTAATTCCAATGGGCCCTTTCAGCCAGTGGCCCTTATGCACTTCAGAGGTATGTAAGCAGATATTATTCCTCCTTTATTGTCCTGGGGAATTAAGAGAGAGCTGTGTTCTGCTCTGCTCCTGTTCCCCTCCACTGGTTCTTGCTCGGTTAGTCATCAATCAGACGTTAACGATAAGATCTTTCGTTTCTCTAGAAAGGCCATTTGAAATTGTATTCTATTGTGTTTGGAGGGGGACCCGGGAACTATTATTCGCAATGCTTGTTGTGTGCATAGCTGCGAGAGGACTGGGCTGCATAAAAACGTTTCACTAGCTAGCTAGCTAGCTAGCTGCCATCTCTGCCCATCCCCCCGCCAGCCAAGTGATGTCAAAGGAAGTGAGGTCATAGCCTAGGCAAGGGTTCTCACTTGGTGTTTATGCTTCTATTTGTGTTTTCTGTACGTACCCGTGTCAATATTAATGAATAATTCAGCCCCTTTAAGAAAAAGTTAAATGAGAAAGCAGGTATATTTCCTGGATTCTCTTTCCTCGTCTTCAATCTCTGTCTCTCTCCTCTTTTGTATGTGCTCTCCCTGACCCAGAGTTTTTGTCACACTCCAGTGCATTCTGGTCCCAAATTGTCCGGAGTGTATGGTTGTACACAGTCTCTTCCCTGCAGCAGACAAGCACAGCAGCCCCTTCTCTCCTTCACCTCCCCACCCATCTCCCTCGCTACCCTCCCCTCTTTTGTGAACGACATGTCGCCTACACAGGGTCTGAAGAGCCCTGGGTGCCGTCTGCACTAGAATCGTAAGAAGAGGATGGGGTCAGTGTCTTCAGAGAAGTGGCTTCCCCTTTACCATGTAAAGAAGCAAGAAGCGGTGCTGAGCAGTCTTGTGAGAACGACGGGCAGTGACCCGTCCTCATCTTTATAATTCTAGCTTCTGTCAGGCGCAAAAAGGAAAGCTGGATCTGAACGTGTCTCCCTCAAGTCCAGATGTTTTCAATCGGCAAAAACACTGCTGTGTCCATATGACCCAGACATGTCCTCCAGAGCAGACCGTCTCATTATGACCATAGCAGTGTGTGTCGAGCGCAGAGACACTTTGTTTTCTGTAAGACCCAGTCTACGGTTTGCTACTCTATTATTGGTTGAAGCCGAGGGCTGTTTTATTGATTCATTCATTGATTGGAGTCGACACAAGGCCACAAGCCATTGCATTGAACGACGGAGGATCATTTGCTGGACAACAATCAAACTCTCTGTTTCTTTTCTTTTTATCCACTTTTTCTCCCCATTTTCTATTTTTCTCCCATCCCAATTTCGTATTATCCAATTCTTCCCTCTCCTGTCTTGAACGTTGCTAGACTATGCCTCCCACAGGTCGGTTGTAGTGAGGACAGAAGCCTTGCATCACGTGTCCCCTCCGGTACACGAGGAGGCAGCCTGTCGCATCTTTTCACCGCAGCAGTTCGAACTCTCAGTGGCGAGGAGTAACGCGTGGACGGTGGGAGGCTCACGCTGCCCCCGCTATTTCCTGCTTCCGGCGTCACCAAACCGACCTGTAGGAGTCGCTGTCCACAACGTCAAATCCCCACCCACCGGCTTTCCCACCCTCTAACACTTGCCAATTGTGTTAGTATGAACGACCGGCCAGCCGGTAGCAACGCCAAGAGCTGGGCTCGAACCCAGCCTCTCCTGCGTTAGAGGCGAGCGCCTTGCCCACTGCGCCAATCTGCCGCCCCAAACTCTCTATTTCTATCTTCTCTTTCTGTCTCTCCATCCTTGCTGTTTTAAGACACTAAGGGCTAGATCCACAAAGAATGGATTGCACGGTGCTAGTTGCACCCTTACTTAATTGAAAATGGGGGACCCTGATGTAAACGAGACGAAAGTCTTTCTCTGGTCTGCATCCCCTTAACAATTGTGTGTATTGAGCCGTACTATTGTACCTATTCTGCAGTCTGTTAATAAAGTTTTCACTCAATCAATCACCGTGCTGATTGATTTTTATGAACAGATTGCAGAATGGGTACAATACAGTATGGCTCAATAGTCAATACACACAATTGTTAAGGGGATGCAGACCAGAGAAAGACTTTCGTCTTGTTTACATCAGGGTCCCCCATTTTCAATTCATAATGAATTGTAAGTAAGGGTGCAACTTGCACCGTGCAATCCATTCTTTGTGGATCTAGCCCCAGGTGTGTTAATAACAAGGTCTGCAAAGCCTTCACACCAAATCGCAGCCATGGAAGTGTCTAGATGTCTGGTAATGATTCCTGTTTTGACCTATTCACAGTCAACGTTTTTTGTCCCAGACTAGGGTTGTAGCACACACTTTCAATCAATGTATCTTTGACTCCCTGTTCTAACAAATAGAATGGAGGGTTTTCGCCTAAGTAAGATTAATTTACTCGTATGCCTTTAAAATGTTACATGGTTTGTAAGTTACAGGCCTTTAGCTATATATTTCTGAGCTGCAAGTGCCAGTAATATTTTATTTGATAATGATTATTATGGCATACTGTAAACAAATGAACGTAGTGCTGTCAAACCGATACTATCTGCAGAATGGCTGTAGATCTCGACTCCCTATTATTTGACCCACATACAGAGAGAGAGAGAGCGGGTAGAGACCGAAGTCCCAATGTGACTCCCGATTTATTTATTGTCATTGATTTATAACAGAGGAGAGATAAATCTTTGTGTCCTTTCAAAACATCGCCTCACATGCGCACACTCACGTTCACACACACGTCTCCTCTTGGGCCCGCTATGAGTTATATTAATAGGAGTCACATTGTGGTTCCAGTCGACACACTGGGTCTTTATCTGTTACACAAGAAACCCGGTCTGGGTATTTTAGGCCATACAGAAACTTTATAACAAACACACAGACCTTTTTTTGCCTTGTGTAATAGGAGCGCCTGACATGGTCAAGGGTGTAAGAAGGCAAGGGAACACATTCCAGCCCAGTTTCAGTTCCCTCTGCTCCACAGAGCCCAGAGGAGAAATGAAAACGGACCACACCTCCAGCTACAACGTGAGAGGGAGAGGATGGTATCATGGTAGTAGTGAAGGGTTAACTCACCTACACTCAGGTGATCTGTCTTTTTATTAGTGAAATAGGGCTGCGACTAATGACTATTTTGATAGTTGATTCATCTATTGATTATTGAAACGCGGATAAAAAGGAGAAAAAGCGAACCTTTTATGCAAAGTACAAAACGTTATTCCTCGTCTTGTACAAAGCTCTTTCAAACAACTTGCAAACTGACGTTTATGAAACAAAGCGAAATATGAATGTACATCAAGAGTGTATAATAGCATACATTTAATACAATAATCTGAATCTTGAGTGTGAAAAATATAGCCTAGTTAAAAACAGTCTTCATTTTGAGAGGAGCTGAATGGAAAATAATAATTAAGTAAAAACATAAAACACAAACTAAGTGTTGACAGGCTCTGCTATACATCGAATGGCTTCAACAACAGGCCATGGAGGTGCAGCATAACACAGACTCAACTAATCCATTATAGAAAAATAGTTGCCAGCAATTATTTTTATAATCTTATAATAATTTGGTTGTTGCAGCCCTATTGTGAAATAGTTTACTTGGGCTACTTTATGAAATAGTTCACAGATTCCCATTTAAAATTCAGAAAATAGTATTGTTTCTTTTACAATCCAGGGCTGCACATAGCACTGGTGCTACAGGGGTTGATGGACCAAAAACTTGTAGCATGAGTATATAAAATGTCTAAAAACAACCATAAGTAGTGTAATTCACTTAAACACATGTGACTGGCAAAGGACATTACAGACGGGACACGCAAAATCAAACCTTAACAAGAAATACGTTTTCTTTATTTGCTAATGTAAATTGCAGGGACATAACGACTGTATCCAAGATGCTTCATTTGGGGGATTGGCTGTTTTAATTTTACTTTGATTTAAGACTTTAAAATGCCTCTTCATTTTGTATGGATGAGCATCGATTTTCAAATGGGCATTAATTATAAAAAATGTAATAGTTTATCTATCCTAGATCTTTGAAATGGTTCCCAGTGACTTATCGGTTAGCAATTTTGTGAATAATCGCATGATAGACTACAACTACCAAGTAGAATAGCGCCACGCATTGATTCACTTCCACGCATTGATTCACTTTTTTCACAGGCTATCACACAAGTGCTACTGCAGTAAATTAATTTGTCGCACAGACTGATTCTTTCTTAGGTATTCTGATTATTTGTCACACTGTACAGCCCTGTATTTGATGTTTGTCAATTGTCAGCCTCTATATTGTAATCACTGACTATAGTTTATAGTTATACAATTTCTTCTATGTTATCACTACATCACTTGTACACGTATCCTGATTCAACCACACTCTTGCATCACTCCTGTATTTGAATGCCTTCATTACCTCTTCAGTACCCGTCCAAGGATGAGGAGTTCCAATCTATCATTTGAATACTACAGTGTCCTTTTGCTTTAGGGCTGTCGCACAATGAAACATTCCTTAACGCATTATTTACATGATGTGATTGATCACAAATAGTTTGTCAGAACAAAATGTGACATAACTGCAGAGCCAGAGCTGGCTAGTAAACCTGACCTTGACATGTGGCAAGTCCAATGCAGTTGATGCATAAATGATGCTATGTGACTTAATAACATCCTCTTCCCTGTTGAAGATCACATTAATGTTTCTGTTACAATATAACGGCAATATCGATCATTTCTAACACTTCATTTTTTTCTCTTTTTTCTTTTTCAGTTAAATTCCTTTTAGAGGCTGGACAATTAATCGAAATTGAAATATTTCCTGGAGTAATATCCAAATCACAGGAGGCTGCAACATTTTGATAACGGCTAAATGAGTATTGAATATCATTCTAAAGTAAATGTAGTACCGTCCGTGGTGCTGCAGAGATGCCCTGGCCTACAAATCATATTCTACAGACAAGAAAACATCCATGACTGAAATCACACTTTTAATACCATTTTCACTGAAAATTAACACTATGGTCGCCAAAAACGCCGTACCAAGTCTTTCCCCGCCATGCTCATTCTGCCAAAGACGCCGTACCACGTCTTTGATATCAATATTTCAAAAATCTGTGATCAAATGTCAAGTTAGACCGCGCTCTCAAGATTCTACACTGGGTGCTGAAATCCCATTAAGTATTATATAAAAAAGAAGCAGTGAAGCTAGACCAGCACTCTCAGGTTCAAGTATTTAATGGCAGCCTGAAACAAACATGTTTCGGAATTACATATTCCTTCTTCAGGCAAGCTATAACACTGAAGAAGGAATATGTAATTCCGAAACATGTTTGTTTCAGGCTGCCATTAAATACTTGAACTTGAGAGTGCTGGTCTAGCTTCACTGCTTCTTTTTTATAAAAAATCTTTCATCTTTCTCCCCCGGAGACTTGAGATCTACTGTTGAGCCCCTCTCAACTCTCCAACGGTTCAAGAGCACCATCTGGTGGCCGATCGGCGGATCGCCCAGAGCGGAAACGGGAAATGGAAGCTGGTGCTCATTTCAATTCGGTCCGATCACTCGGTAATAGTCCCAGGACTCGAGCTAGACACAATGGATAGCAATCCGTTACCAATAACTCGATAAACAACATGATTTGGACGTATATACTATTATACAACCTGGAAATTGATCGCATATTTCTACATCCCATAATAGGAATATTTCTGTTCCACGCTCATCGCCAAACGCTATGAGGAAGCTACGGTAAGATTCAGCGTTTTTTTTTTTATAAACGTGTTTGATATAAACTGCTCTGATGATCATATCACCCACACTAGATGAATCATCTAACGTTGGCCACGGAATTATAAACGACCCCCCCCCCCCCCCATCCGGTCAACATCAGATGATCAGTAGTAACTTCTAGAAGCACGTCCATTTGAAATTTTTTATCTCGCGCAGATTCCTATCAAACTGTATTTGATCATCAATATAATGCATTTGGGGCTATAAATCACGTTCTGGAGAAAGCTGCAGAAAACGATAAAAACATACTTGTACTTTAGACGGTATTTTAGTATGAATATGTGAATGAAAAAGTATAACGTTGCTACACCCTGAACAATAGATACTTGACGTTGAATGGGCCATAGTAATGTCAATTTAGCAATACAATTTAAAAAGTTATAGGCAGCCCTGCAAAAAAGGTAAACATCCCCATAGACAAATAGAGCTGGCGGAGGATGGTATATTAAGAATATAAGCCTGGCGACCAAAGTGTTAAGATGACGACACAAAAAACACCAACCCCCATAATATTATGAATCATATCGCAATTACAATATCTGTAAAATATGGCTTTTTTTGTCATATCGTTCAACCCTGAATTGTTTCATTGTCCTGACTACAAGCATCCTTGGCTCTCTCACTATGACCTTCAACCACACCCTTCAGCGCCAGCAATAGTCTGAGGCTACCTGTTTGAATCAGAAGGGGACTGGGGTTTTAACGTCTGAATGCCACCTTACCTGGCAAAGGATTGGGGGGGGGGGGGGGGGTCTGTGCAAGGCACACTGCCAAGACCGTTGCCAAGTAACAGACAGAGGAGCAAGTGAGAGCATGTTGATTTGACAGGCCTCTCCTCTATGCCACATTCGGCTCCCTCCCTCTGTCTATTAACAGAAGCATGCTCTTTCCTGCCACACTCCTCTAACCCCCTCCCCTATTAGTCCAGTCATTATAGGCCAGAATTAGGCTAAACCTAGGACAAATTGCAACATTAGCAAACTCAACTGATTTTGTATCCTCAATATGTCTTTAGTGAGAGAAAAAATTCCCAAGGAATCCCATCATGGGAAATGTGTTTTTTTTTCAATGTTTTGTTACCCCTATAGTCCAGTCATTATAGGCCAGAATTAGGCTAAACCTAGGACAAATTGCAACATTAGCAAACTCAACTGATTTTGTATCCTCAATATGTCTTTAGTGAGAGAAAAAAAGTCCCAAGGAATCCCATCATGGGAAATGTGTTTTTTTTTCAATGTACTTGATTGCTGGCAGGATCACTGACGACACTGTCTTTCAGAGATTGTGACGCGTTCAAATTTTGAGGTAGCTCAAAAGTAAAGATACCATTTGATTCTAGACAACCTCGGGTTTCCAATGAGACCAACCATATCATGTTACCTCATTGGAAAGGGGGCTACATACCTAATTATTCAAAGTTAAGACGATTTTTTGGGGAGGGAAATATGGCCATCACCATTTTTCAAATGGTCCCTTGGCCTTCTACCTCAATATATGTTAATGGAAATGGGTTACATGGGTACCTACAAGCCTCCCCTATACAGACATACCAAATTTATGTTAAGCCCATGTAGTTTTGTGCAAGAATCATGTAGTGTTTTGCATGCTGTACAAATATGTAGTTTCCGCCTATTATAAAAAAACCCATCTCCATGGACCTATCCCCACGGACATAAACCCTTGAGCCCCATCCTCTTGGACTGAGCTCCACAGAGCCTATCTACTAATATTCCAAGAAGAAAAAAATTTCTTTATCAAATGTTTTGATTAGTTCTGGCGTGTATGCTAATTGGTGCATATCAAATAAGATAATGTGTGATTTGCATGAGTAAACAGAATAATTCAATGAAGTTGTGATTGACTTTTTTTCTTGTCTTTGTGTGTGTAATCAGCTTGTGAGTTTTTATAGTGATATCTAAAAGTAAAATTTTCACCACTATGTTATAACAGGCATTTTTCGATATGAATATATATAGGTCGTTTTCAAAACTTTCCCATGATGGGATTCCTTGGGACTTTTTTTCCCTCACTAAGGACATAATGAGGATACAAAATCAGTTGAGTTTGCTACTGTTGCAATTTGTCCTAGGTTTTTTCATATAATGACTGGACTATATACACACACAGCTCAGGTGTGTTGTTGTGCATGTGTGACAAAAGCCCCTTTCAAACTGATCTGAGACCCTGCAATATTGACGTAAAGAACACCCCTTATTATGCCAGCTTTGCCTTTTTACACCAAAATGAACCACAAAATGCCACCGCCGCGTGTGCTTTCTAGAGAGAGTGGCGGTAACGCCAGTGTAGACGTGTAGTTCTGATCAAGATCGGCAACGAGACTGGATGCAATTTGACGTGACGCCTTATT
This sequence comes from Notolepis coatsorum, assembly GCF_963971535.1. NCBI lineage: Eukaryota > Metazoa > Chordata > Actinopteri > Aulopiformes > Paralepididae > Notolepis > Notolepis coatsorum. The sequence goes on from NC_140167.1 coordinate 48,575,840, forward strand.
GTAAACGTTCTAACCTTCTAAGAATGTTGTGCTTCTCTCCCTAATTCGTTTGATGGCAAGAAGAAACGCTGCTTTTATTTCCACTCCTTCATACACTGTAGGCTTATTTGAACTCCCGCTTTGTGCTTAAACAATGAAATACAACGTTTTATATGGCGACCTGAATCTCCAGAATGACAGGCAGGTACAGTGATCTATAGGAGGCACCTAGAAAAGATGCACAGCTATTGCCATCATTAAATTATAAGCTGCTGTTTGAATGCTCACATGACGATGGCAAACTATCCCGATTACTTATAATTTACCGGACTGTGCAGGCAGGCTACTGAGGAAGGAGTCACAATAGCTAAGGGAAATGTAATCAGTTTGGACATGCATAACTCGTGATGAGGAATTAAGACGCACTTTCTCTAGGCTTTTGAAAAGTGCAAAATTTGAACTTTATGGTTTAGAAAACCACAAGCATGAAGTCAATTGAAAAGATTATCTCTCCAAGATCTGCAATCCAGTTCTGATGGCCGCAAGTGTTACCCCTGTAGGCTACTAAGCGCATATTCCATCTTAACACTTTCAGTGCCAACAACGAGATTTCTCGTTAGTTCATGACAACCGTTGAGTGCCAGCCGACGAGAGATCTCGTTTTTAATCGTTGTTTTTTTTATTATTGATTTCCATACATTTTTCATCAATCTAGCCTCACGTTACCAGTGGGGATCTGTCTGAGCTCGAACAGGGAAAATACCGCCCCTATCGTCTCCGGATGGTACTGCACCCCATTGGATTGGATTGAATGAAACGCATGGAGAGAAAAGTCCTGGGCCCTCATTCATCAACGTGGACGTAGAACATGTTCTATTTCCACACGTAAGCACAGAATGTAGAATCAGTGCACGCACAGTAAAATCGGGATTCACCACACGTGCGTACGCAGGTTCTACGCACACCTGTCATGATGAATATGACTTTGATCCTACGTTTGAGCTTGTGCACTGTTTTAAGTATTTGCATACCAGAACCGCCCCGATTAACCATATACGGTAATGGAATACCCTAGAGTTGTTCCGATACCGATACTAGTATCGGAAATGCCGCCGATACTGCCTAAAATGCTAGTATCGGTATCGGCGAGTACACGTAAATTCTAGCCTCCGATCCCATGATGTAATTTATCTCCTGCCGAGTCCTGCGGAGAGTGAGGATTATAAAATGAACATGTTTTAAAGTGTGATGCTGTGTCATTTTAACAGCAGATACACTTTCTTAAATTCCATTGTCCCCGACAGTGCGGTGTGACGGGGAGCTCGGACGGGAATCGGGATGTGTTTGGCTGGTGTTATGATAGCATTAGCTGGAAAGATAGCTAGTTGGAACAACATCCGCTTTTAACGTTACATCAAATCAGATGATCGCCTGTCCTTTCTCCAGGACCTAACACTGTCCGTGACCGTCTATCAACAATAATGCACCCACGGTGAATTGTATTTAAGTTAAGTAGCTACGGACTAGCGTTAGCTGACTATTACTAACGTTATCTTAATGTCGATGCGGGAAGGCGAGCTAGGTCAGTTAGCTTAGCTTGATAACGTTACCGTGTCTAAAGTTGGTGCTATTCACATAATCCAGCAATAATGGCTGCAGACCTGCAAGCAAAGTACAGCAAGTGCCAAAGGATAAGAGTCTGAGGCGGAGTTTCAAAAGAGAATGTTGAATATTTATTTTGCATCAAAAATCACAACATGAACGTCTGCCACTAGCTTACAGACTGAATAGGGTATATCTGCAGAGCCACTGAGTAGCGAGTGCAACACCGTTTAATGTCCGTGTGGATCATTGGAGTAGGGTATATCTGCAGTGCTGCAGCCCATACTCATTGATTAATGATACTAATACAAATCTATACAATCACCTGTTGTTGAATAAATACCATACGTTCTAGTTATTACTAAAAAACAGTATAACAGTATCTAAAAAAAAAAAAAAAAAAAGTATAATTTATATATTTTTTTTTAATTTTTTTTTTATGCACTGGTATCGGATAAATATCGGTATCGGCCGATACCCAAAGCTTAGGTATCGGAATCGGATCGGAAAGGGAAAAATGGTATCGGAACATCTCTAGAATACCCCCATGAAATGTGGAAAAATGGACTAAGCCGAGGTAGGGCTGGGCGATATGGAAAAAAATCATATCGCGATAACGATATGATAATTTTATTTTATTTCTCGATATCGATAATTATCGAATTGTTATAAGTATAAAAAAAACTTAAAAAAAAAAACATTTTTTTTTTTTTAAACATCATAATATGTATGTTTATTTTGCAGCAATTCTTTGTCATTGCCGCCATCTTTAGTGTTACATCCCCTCACACTCCAGTTCTCAGGCTGCAGCTGGTTTAAAAGCTAAAGTAAACCGGCTTCTCTGCTGGCTGTGGCTCCAGAGGAGTTGAACAGTTCTGGCTCTGCTAGTTTATTTTCGATCTTTTGGCACTTTTTTGGTGGACAAACCACCGCACATGTGCACTGTGACTCGTGACTGGAGTCTAGTTCTGCTAGCACACATAGCCTACTGTGTACAGACGGTTTCAAAATGTATTTTAAATTAGAAAGCAAACAAAATAAATGGACAAGAGAAAAAGAAATCTGAATTTGGTCAGTATTGTCATTTGGACAAGCAAAGCCATTACTTTAAGTTGCAGGCAAGAAAGACAAGTCTGTCCACTGTCTCTGGTTTTAAAACTGCCCTGTTGCAGGTAAAAAAAAAAAAAAAAAAGGATTTTTCGATTTTTTTATTTCGATATCGATTATTAAAATATATCGCGATATGTATCGTTATCGTTATATCGCCCAGCCCTAAGCCGAGGGAAGCGTGTTATGAGAACGGTGATGTCGGATATGATATCTATTAACCATTGCTGCCTGGGCAGCGCAAACACTAATAAAGACCATTAACCACTGTTTTGCCGTTGCCCGTTAGTGTCATTAATGCATGCTGGAATAAGAATGCCTTTCTTAATTTATTTTTAATATTAATAATTATTATAATACAATAAAAGACGGCTCCGTCTTTTAATACACATATATTGTACAGTAACGTCAAATAAATACTACAGTCCCCGCTGAAATAAAGGTTCTGCACGCACATACCAGCAGTGATCTACAGCATAAAAGATAGCCACTTTATAATACTATTCTGAGTAGATAATCCATCTGTATCGCAACAGAGTCATGGATCTGGTCGGGGCAGGTATCATTATGTCGGGAAAATCCTTATGAAATAAACAAAAGTGAATTAAAGAATTTAAAACGAAGTTTAGCATATTAAATCGTTTTATAAGCTTATAGCTTTTTTCGTGCTGATTTGAGAGGGTCCAGCTGCAGAGCCGGAGAGCAACTCTCAGGGCCAAGATAGCACTTATACTATTTTGAGAGAGACAGCAGAGAGACAGACAGCAGAGAGACAGACAGACAGACAGACACTGTTCCACAGTGTGTGTGTGTGTGACTACTAGTCTAATAGTAGAGACTCAGCCCCCCCCCCCCCCCCCTCTGGACCACCTCCTAGTAGAGACTTCTCTAGGAAGAAGACGAAGATGAGGATTAAGGCGAGACACTGCAGGTGAATAGGCAAATATACTTTTTTTGTTGATTTTGAGATTTTGTTATATTTTGCTTCCTAAACATGTCTTCTATGAAACTAGTGACAATAAAACGTCAATAAAACACATTTAGTTGTTCATTTTACTTCATTTTGCCTTATTGCATCCATAAATGTCCACATATTTAATGGGGAAGTGCCTCATTTGCATATATAAACATACATTTCAGAAAACTTGTCTCTACTAGGAGGTGGTCCAGAGGGGGGGGGGGTCTCTACTGGGAGGTGGTCCAGAGGGGGGGGTCTCTACTAGGAGACTACTGGTCACACCCACACACTGTGGAACAGTGTCTATCTGTCTGTCTGTCTGTCTCTCTGCTGTCTGTCTCTCCGGCTCTGCAGCTGGACCTTCTCAAATAAGCACGGAAAAGCTTTTAAGCTCATAGCTCCAATTTGGGTCCCAAATTGCGGTACAAATGAAGGAGGTGTCTCGGGTAGTGGACTCTAGTTAATATTATGTTCTCTCTGCAATTAGACTGCCCCTCATTCATCCCTATCTGATGCTATCTCTGAAAACAGTTCCTGCGAGCGCAGTCAGTGCACCCCATAACGCTATATATATAAACCTGCATTCATTCGGAGAGAAAGACCTATTCCACATGCTATTTAGGGTTTGACAATAATTACACTAATATCGCTATTTCACAATGAACTATAATGAATTACGGGGGTCATACAGAACACGCGCCAGTGTCTTTATTTCCGCGTTGGAACGAATGCATGTACTGAGGAGCGCTTGTGTGTAGTAACGATATTCTACCACTGGGCATCAGCTAAGTGTGCTCAGAGCTGTGCGTAGACATAAGCACAAAGTCAAGTTCAAGTTGAAATTGATGAATCCCACTCTTTGCTTAGAAATGATCGTACGCACAGGGTAAGCACAAATCTGTGCGTAAGACACGTTGATGAATGAGGGCCCTGCTTCCACATTTTACTTGTCAGGCATGTAATCTGAGCCTACTGCAGTCATCGCCCACCATCAGAACACCGGAGAATATGTGTTTCCAGTACCCAGCGTTGGATCAATAAACGCAATCGATATTTGGAATGGCGATCAGGAATTGGAATAATCTTTTTGGAGAACATCTGATCTGAGGTAAGGAATCTATTTTACCAGTCTTGGGATAATCGGAGCTATTTTCACCTATATATCAGCGTGTGCCATATGTGTGTGTGTGTGTGTGCGATCAGGAAATAAGATAATCGATTTTCAGCCCTCTTCTATAGCGTGCATAAGTACACATATACTATCGATAATCTAGCGTTTATTTGAAAACTGTTCATAAATAGGCCGAAGAATTTCAATGCGTTTTGTGTATTCCAGTAAAGGGCGTTTATCACAGAATCCTAATTTCTTTCTGAAACTTTCAAAAAACGAGCGTTTTTCAAACGGAAATGAACCGATTATTAAAAAAATATATATATATATTAGAGCTGGGCATAGATACATTTTTTTAATCTAGATTAATCTACCTGCAATCCTGGAATTAATCTAGATTAAAATGGCTAAAAAAAAAAAAAATCTGCCGAAGGTGTTCAAAATAGGTGTGTTCTACCCAAATAATGACCAGAGGAGGAGATTTATCCTCTCCTCTTCATCTGAGGAGTCACTAGCTGTTCTATCTCCTTGTTCAACAGCATGAACATGTCTCTTCTTTTTGTAATTTCCAGTGTTTCTTTTAAAACCAGATTTATCGTAATTTTCTGTGCCCTTCCTTTGATGCCATTAACATTGTTACACTGATATTGACAGCTCTCTCCAGTGTCAAATCACTCTCTGTCAGTAGTTTCTTCTGTGAACCTTCATTTCTTAATCCACAGACAAACCTGTCTCTCAATGTGTCTTTTAGTGAATCTCTAAATTCACAATGCTGCTGACTGGTTGCTCACACACAGACTGCTGCAGAAGCAGGTTTCTCAACAAATTCAGTGCAAGCTCAGTGTAACAGTTCCATGAATGAATGAAACGTTATTTAACAGATTGCAGAATGGGTACAATACAGTACGGCTCAATACATACAATTGTTAAGGGGATGCAGACCAGAGAAAGACGTTTGTCTTGTTTACATCAGGGTCCCCCATTTTCATTTATTTGCTCCACATTGTCATTAGCCCCTTTCGTGACTGTGATGCACTGAGTGAATCCACAGTCACTTGCTCCTCAATAGGAAACCAACCTAGATTTACCATGAAGGACTGGTTCTGGCCGAACCGTTCGTTATACAAGAATCACAGAGAAATTACAAAGGTACTCACAGTTGCACGAGGATTTCGGACAGAGATAAGGGATGGTGCGCATGCGCTAGCTGTGATCACCCAACGGCGGAAATAATGCCGTTTTGAGCAGTTTATAAAAATTATTTAAAATGTTTATTAGCAACGCAGAGCTTTCAAACCATCCCGTATCTCTGTCCGAAACCCTTGTGCAACTGTGAGCACCTTTGAAACGTCTCTGTGATTCTTGTATAACGAACGGTTCAGCCAGAACCAGTCCTTCATGGTAAATCTAGGTTAGTTTCCTATTGAGGAGCAAGTGACTGTGGATTCACTCCGTGCATCACAGTCACGAAAGGGGCTACATTGTCATCAAACGGTCCAATATTTCCAATAACCCAAGCCATTTCTGTTGTAAACACTCACGATAGTCCAGTCGATCCTTCCTTTAGTGTGTAAAGTGGATTTCCTCCTCTTGTAGATGTTTCCCAGTGCCGCCCGTATGAACGTGAGCTAACATGCTAACTCGCTAACGTTAATAATGTAAACAAGGCTTGCAACGGACTTCTTTTTTCTTGCATTGCGCAGATTCAGACGTCCTCATCGCCGAATTGTGTTATATCCTGAGGACTTCTTAACCTCACCTGTATAACAATGATTACCGGACCACTACTTTAGTTTAACACATTATTCTGACTACAGCTCCGGTAGTGCAATCACTTCCTGGTACCACAGCTGGGAACTACGGCAAGTATTTAAGGACAATACAGACCCAACGTTGAGAAAAAGATTAACGGCGTCAATTATATTATCGCGCGACACTAGTCTCGCGATAACGCAGCACGTTAACGGCCCAGCTCTAATATATATATATATTGGTTAATCCGTTTTGACAATGTTGACTGCAAACAAGTCATTGATAAGCGACGGCCATATTAGACACATCATTTAAGCCATAATTTAAGATATAGTTTATGCGTTCGCAAATATGAGAGCTCTGTCATTGAATAGAGCGGTGGCACGCAACAGGGTTCCTAGGCACCGCATGGCTGGCACGGAAAGTGTTAAAGGGGACCTGCATTGCTATTCCTAGCAATATTTGGGCAACTTTACACAATTCCTGTGAGTCTATTGAACACATCTGTAAGGTTTAAAAAAAAAATGCATTGTTTTATATTTCTTATCAAGTACTCAAAAGCATCATTTTCCAGCCTCAGGATTTCAGCCTATTTTTGGATGGGCTCCGCCCATACTAGCAGAATGCTTTGAGTGACAGCCATCCACCAAATAGTTCTGGCCATACTACTCTACCAACGCCAAAGTGAACCTAATACACAAACAAATATGGCTCAAGCATACGTTTTCGATGCAATACAATCCACAAAGGGATGACATTAGGGCTGCAACCAGGGGAGGAAACTAACTTTTTGGCTTACCAGCCAACTGGCGAGTATCTGATTTTTTTTACCAGCCAAACAGATTTTTTACCAGACAAAAAAATCGCTAATTGTGATAATTACTTCTTTGTATGTCAAGCCGCGTCAATGTTGTGTATGCATCTGGGTAGGCACACTGTGCCTTTAAGACAGCACGTGGTCTTACGACAGTGCTGTGAAGTACCGTCAAGTGTTGTGGTAACGTCAGTTGGGTTGGTGTGCTGTTGTGCACAGTGCACTGGTTGAGCTAGCCCCTTTCGTGACTGCGATGTGCAAGCCAGGGGCTTTTGAGCATGAAATAAAATGTCTAACCTTACGTCGTAGTCCGGTGCTTTTTTGGAAACATTATAGTCATAACAGATACACCTAGCTGGCTGCTTTGAGCACACGGGGCTAACGTTAGCTAGCAAGCAGCTATAGCTAAAACGCTAACTAGAAGCTAACCACTGTATACAGTTCCAGTAGACTAACATTACACCTCTGTGATTTAAATGTGTCCTTAGTAACTTATACTCGAGGGTTGTACTAGGGTTGGATGCAGTTCCCCGTTGGTCAGTCTGTCTGTTTTCCATCTTCTGCTGTGTTTAACGTTATCTGTTTGCGAGTGCTCCTGATGGCTAGCCTAGTACCGCGCGACTTTTATTATTATATGTCCGCGGGTTGGCCAGTACTGCGCAAACGTTTATTAAACATTATATGTCCGCGGGTGGTCTTGTGCAGTGCTCTCGTGGCACTGTCAACTAAAGCGAACACTCAGAAGACGCGCACCGTTTGCCAGTGCAGTGATTGCAGAATGTTTTATTTTTTTGTATACTCGCCAGCAGGGGAGGAAACTAACTTTTTGGCTTACCAGCCAACTGGCGGGTATCTGATTTTTTTTACCAGCCAAACGTAAAAAATACTAGCATTTGGCCAGTAAAGTGGCCTAATTTCCTCCCCTGGCTGCAACTAATGACTAATTTGGTAGTCGACTAATCTGCCGATTATTTTTTCGATTAGTCGACTAATCGAAAACCAATGTAAACAACAAAAAAAATTACCTATCTTTGTGAAAGTGGCTTCTCAGCTCTGGTCCAGCTGAAGACAGAGCAGAGGAACAGATTGGACATTGAGCATGACCTCAGAGTTGCTTGTCTACCATCACCCCAGACTTTGAGACTCTTGTCAGGACCAAACAACAACATCATAACATGATGATCCCATAGCAAATTAAAATAATGACTCATGAAACATTTGAATTTGGATCTTTAAGCGTGTGTGAGAGAGAGGAGTGTGAATGTGTGTGTGTCTTACTCTGATCGCTGTGTGTGAGTGAGAGGAGTGTGTATGTGTGTGTCTTACTCTGATCGCTGTGTGTGAGTGAGAGGAGTGTGTATGTGTGTCTTACTCTGATCGCTGTGTGTGAGTGAGAGGAGTGCGTGTGTAATGTATTGTGTGTCTAGTCTGATCATCATCTCCTGCAGGGGAACAATGTTTTCAATGTCCAAAATTTGCTATGGGATCAGCATGTTATGATGATGTCTGGAACCCTGAGAAGCCACTCTCACAAAGATAGGTAGTGCACAAAAAAAAAAAAAAAAAAATTAAAGATATATTTTTTTTTTTTATGACTAATCGACGCAACAATTTCTCGTCGACGATTTTTTATAATCGACGTCGTCGATTATGTCGACTAATCGTTGCAGCCCTAGATGACATCGAAGCAGGTACCCATGCCATACGATTTTGGGAAAAATGCCCGGGACATAATCGACGACGCCGATTATAAAAAATCGTCGACGAGGAATTGTTGCGTCGATTAGTCATAAAAAATATATATATATATTATTATTATTTTTTTTTGTACTACCTATCTTTGTGAAAGTGACTTCTCAGCTCTGGTCCAGCCAGCTGAAGACGTCTTAGCTTAACATAACAGACCGACAGTAAGTTTGGGGGAACTAATGGGATAACTGGGGATGTTGTTTGGTCCTGACAAGAGTCTCAAAGCAACTCTGAGGTCATGCTCAATGTATCTGTTCCTCTGCTCTGTCTTCAGCTGGACCAGAGCTGAGAAGCCACTTTCACAAAGACATTCGCAAATGTTTTTTTGTTTTTTTTTATTGTTTTTCGATTAGTCGCCTAATCGAAAAAATAATCGACAGATTAGTCGACTACCAAAATAGTCATTAGTTGCAGCCCGAACTAACACACACGGCACTTGTACTAACGATGGAACATAATCATTAATTCGCAATACACACAAGTAGGTTACATATATACAACGAAGCAGAGAGCTAAGAACGTTAGCTAAGCTAGCTTGCTCTCTCAGTCCATCTAACAAACACACACACAGTGCTTGCACTAACGTTAGACTGTCTTGGCGCACACACAAGGAAGAGTACCGTAATACACAAACTGATGAATGAACGAGGTCCTACTGCTAATTAACTAATTACGACTTACTGTATGTACTTACTGATTCGATGCTTTCTTTCGGTCTCAAAGACTTACAGGCTAGTTCCCTTCTTCTTTAGCAACAGCCAGGAAATCACAGAAGCATAAAGTCCCTCGTCTTTGCAAAAATCCAAAAACGAACTTGGTCCATTGCTCGCGAAGCACGACATCCTCAAGAAAAATGTGCAAAGACGTATTAGCAGCTTTGCAGCCAGGAACAGCACATGGCCTGCGTGTTTTGCTCATATTATTTACGTTAGGCTAAGTCACTGCACTTCTTTGGTCTGCTCTAGGTAGATTGTGGGCGGGCATTGGCTCCAACCACAGAGCCAATCGGATCACTATCCGACCGCTCCATCCTCGCCTCGTTACGTTACGATGCAAGTCTTACCTAATTAACTGGAGCAGGAAATGGTCTGACCTGAATGAGAGCAATCCACCAATATGGTATTTAGAGACACAGACACATTGATACTAACTCCTATTACTATAATACAATGCTAGACACTGAAAAAAGCCATTTATAATGCATGTCACCTTTAAATGTTGTGTCACGTAGCCTACGTTTCCATATCCCAAAAATTTCTTCATCCGACTTGGTGATGCTGTTTTGACTTGAGGCTGGTTGAGTTACCAGTCACTGATCTGTCTGTTCAGGGCAGCCAGTTGATTTTTTTTTTTTACCAAAACTCATTAACACATTCCCCTGCCATAACTTATATCCATCAATATAGCCAGTCTGCCACCACTGTAAGCCTATGGAGATGTTCACCTTCTTTGCAGGGCTATAACTTTTTAAATTGTATTGCTAAATTTACATTACTATGGCCCATTCAACATCGATTATCTATCGTTCAGGATGTAGGAACGTTATACTTTTTCATTCATACATTGTTGTGTTAATACCGTCTAGAATATAAGTGTTTTCTGCAGTAATTCCTAGAACGTGAGTTATAGGCCTAAACGCATATAGATTATCGATTGCCGTTTATTCCCTAGACACTCTATATTAAAAAATTCAACTGTATATGATCGTATACGTTGATGCGTCATCATGCGCGGAGGAAAGGGGGGGGGGGGTCGTTTATAATTCCGTGATCGTCAGTAAATGCTTTATGTAGTATGGGTATATTGATCAGATGGTTTGCAGTGAAATGAATAAACAATTGGGCTGAAAATAACGTTAGCGTCCTCTTACCATGCGTCAAAGAGACTGGCGGTGAAATATCCCAAGTATAGGACGTCGATCGCCTAGGTCCATTTCTGGTTTGTATGTCGCAATAAACGCTGAAATCATATCGATTTATTAAGTTTATAAAGCGATCGATATGTACTATAGTGTCTGTCAGGAGCCTTGCAACAATGTCTGACGGCCGGATGAATTTAATCGACGCACACCTCCCACTTCCTGTCGTTCGAGTGTAACTCGCCCGACCATCCACCAGGCGGCGGTATTCTGCAGCGTCTGAGGTGTCTATATGAATTATGAATGCCATGGCGAGAAAATTTAATATTGATCTCAATATCGCTGTACAGCGTGGTCTGGCAGACAACGCATGGCGGGCAATAAAACGCTGTACAGCGTGAAAGGCGGGGAATGTGTTAAGGCAAAAGTTGTCTTCTCACGTTGCATATTATTTTAATTAGACATGTAGCCTAATAATAATATATTTTTATTGTTATGATTATAACTAGGGATGTTCAATATTGGCTTTTTTACCTATACCGATATTGTCCAACTCTTAATTTCCGATACCGATATCAACCGAAACAGATATATGCAGGGTCCCCCCCCCCCCCCCCCCCCCCCCAAAACGGAATAATTTCAAGTAATTAACATTACATATCTCTTGTCGTGGAATTAACACAACATTATGCATACTTTTGACAATAAATAAAATCAGAATTTGTTCTTTCTTGTTTGTCTGGGTAAATAAATGTAAACCGATACCGATCATTTCCGATATCACATTTTAATGCCAATATTGGCAGATAATATCGGACACCCCTAATTATAACTAACAATGGATATGGTTATGTATCTATTATATAAAGTGTTCAGCGTTTGTTCCATGCCACCTTTTATGCTGCAGCTGATAGCTGGACGGAGCAATGTTCCTGTGGGTTGGTGGTGTGGGGATAGTGGTATGAGACAACTCTCCACTTATGCAAACAATTGTGGTTATGATATTACCTTCAAGCTACATTAACTCATTGGATGCCACTCACGAATAAAGGAGGGTTAACTCGCAGACGCTTGAGCCCCAAACCCGAGAAAAGTCGGGTTTTCTATCGTTGTTTCTTTTATTCGATATTCCCATTCATAATCCATCGAGGGAGCTTGTGTTATCATTGGGAATGAGTCTGAGATCGCAAATGTCCAATACCGGGCCGGGTTTTCCTTGTCGGGTAGGACAAGTAAGGGATAATGTATAGCTACGAGGTCATTGTCGCAAAATAATTGACCGACACGGAGTTTAAAATACAGAGGCGCCGCGCCGAGGTGTTTTAAATGTCAGTGAAGGTCAATTATTTTGCGACAATGATCGAGTATAGCTATACATTATCCCGCTTATTACATGGCTAACTTACTAACAATATACCTAATTCATTTTACATCGACGAGACGAGATCAAATGCAGACGCAGTTCTGTTCTGGCTCCGCTGTCATCGTCACACACACTCCGCTGTCAGTGCAGCCAGCAGGTGTGTCTGATTGGCTGCACTGATGCAGTGTGTCAGTGGCCTTGATTGCGAACAGCTGCGCACAGCGGTCATTATTGTTCGGCAGAGGTCCGTTATCGAGTAATAACGGACCTCTGACGAGCAATGTTCCCCCTAAGGTGCGCCCGTGCGCGCGCGCACATGGCCAAATGCTCCCGCGCACATCTGAAATCGGTCGCACAGAAACGTTTGTGTAAAAAACATAAAAGACGTTTGTTTGGATGCACGTAATTCACATGTTCTGGGTTGGCTAACTCTTGGATACGATCCAACCTATTGCGTGGCACCACAGAGAGACGTTTTAGTATCGGCGTCTGTGATTTGCCTAAACGTTTGGCCCTTCCTGAATCTGCAGCAGCCGACGCGGAAGTGAAAGCGTTAGGGAAAATATACACGCGGACGGGCGAGACAAATAATAATGACGGCTAGTAGTCAGCCTACTAAAAAAAACTAAGCTAACACGACAGTTTCAGGTGACTTTTCTGAAGGGAAAAAATGGGACGAATGGAAAATGGACTACCTCAAACCAGGGTTTCCTTTTGGAATTTTTTTTTGCCAGTCTCAGGGTCCGGTAGATTTAAATCTACCGGTCAAATGAGAGAAATTCCGGTCAGAGTTTATTGAGCTTAAAAACAATTGATAGGCAGGCTATTAGGGATGGGTACCGAATTCGGTACCTTTTTGAGGTACCGAACCGAAACACGTCGGTACTACAGAGTATCGAATCAAGTGAGAAACCGAAAAAAAAATTAAATCCATGTCAACGTTCACACGCACAATATATGCTTACCTAGGATTTGACTTGATTCAACAACAAAGCAGTCTGAGCAATGGCAAGCCGAAAACTGTCGAAATTGTAGTTATTTGAAGTTTGGATTTTTTTTTACGACTGAGGTAGGTAAATTAAATTTCTTGAGACTAAAGTACCGAAAAAAGGTACCGTTGGGTACCGGTATCGATTCACAGGTACCGGTATCTGTTCAAATGTGAAAGGTACCCATCCCTACAGGCTATATAAAGAATGACATCCTCAAGGCATGTAGATTTATAATATTTTAACTTATAGGCTACTTTTGCGTATATAGTCATTATATTCCAAATAAAATAAGTCCCCGAGACTCCGTGCTGCTGCCGACTTTAAATCAAATAGGTGTCTGTGGGCAGTCGGCCGACATTAATAAACAGCAGTCTGTTATAATCAAATTTTTATGAGCTAACGAATTCCGTTATATTGGACATTTGTATTAATTATATCAAGCGAAGAACTGAGAAATTTGGCAGAGAGACGGCAACATTATCGTGGGTTTGCGTGATGACTCTCTCCACCTCCCAACAACTTATTTGCGAGAGTATGCCGCAGCAGATTCAGCTGTTTTCAGGCTCTAGTATCTGGGGATCGCTCAGCAGCGCCCCCCACCCAACAGCTGAATTGCCAATGGCTGAATTGGAGTATTGCACTGTGCCGGCACAGATGGTGTGCAGCTGCATGCAGTCGCAAATCTAGCAGCAAGCACCCGCTGACAACAGCGTTGTCATTATTAGACCTGCTTGGTGAAGCAACGATGAAACAAATGTAATGATTGTTTCGTTCATCGCATAGGCTATTTAATTTTAGCCTATTTTAATACAATTCAAATTAGGGGTGGACGGTATGGTCTAAAATTTATATCACGGTATAATTTGAAGCATAGACGGTAACGGTATATATCACGGTATCATCGTTTTTGATAAATTTTTTTATTTTATTTTATATATATATATATTTTTTTTATAAAATATATATATTATATAATTAGACTTGTACTGGTATTATCTGCGAGACATCGCCACCACGCAACAAGCTCCACTGTCTGTGTGTACTCTAGTAGCCTCCAGCTACGGCCAGAATTCTCCGGAGCTGCACCTGGACCTATACTCGAGTAGCCTCGAGCAGAGCTACGGCCAGGATTCTCCGGCGCTGCACCTGGACCCTATTGTATTGGTATTATAACGTTAGCAAGCCCTCAGCTCGAATACGCATCGAATCAGTGTTATAAGACATTGATATCATGAGCTATCTGTAGCTACTGCATATATAACGTTAATACAACGCCTCAGTGAATTATTTAGTTCAATGGGACATTTCGTTTTGAACGGTGAACTAACTTGTGTTAACGTGAGCTAACAGGTAGCATACACGTCTCTAGTACTAGACTTTGTGGAGCGTTTGTTGATGTCAGGAGCTATCGGTAGCTGGCCGACTAGATACCGTTCGGTTAGACAATGCCCCATCATGTATTAAACTAAAAGTGAATAGTTGACTGGGTCATTTTGTAACGGTAGCTAAGCTAACGTTAGCTCAGGGAGACGCCGACAGCTCCCGTGTCCCGTCCCACTAGACTACTAGACCCGTGTTTACATGCGTGCGGTAGGGGCTGGCACGCCCACTGCGCGAAGCCTCCTAAATAACTTTTTCCAGTTCGCACATATCTATTATCTATGACTAATTCTATCTATTTTTAGGGGCAAATGCCAGTGAAATAGTCGCGCTGTGGATACATGACGTCATTGCTATTTTAGAGCTGCACTACCGGTTACACGGTATACTCAAAATCCATACCGTAGAGCAAATTCATACCGTTTATACCGTATACCGTTTATACCGTCCACCCCTAATTCAAATAATCAAATTGTGCTTAGAGGGAATTATTTTCACCGGACATTAAGACCGGAGAGATTAAATATGTCGGACTTCAACAGATTTTGCCGGTCAAATACCGGTAATTACCGGCTAACGGAAACCCTGCCTCAAACGCCACCTTCTGAACAAAACGCACCAGAATGCTGCTGGAATTTTACGGAGACGTAATGGGGTTGGACTTTGAATCGGTGAGTTGCTGCTGCAGAATGAAGAGGAAAGACGCGACAGGAATGAGCAGTTGCAAAAGAACATATCTGACAGTCAGCAAGTGAAAGTGCTCATTAGGGATGGGTACCGAATTCGGTACTTTTGAGGTACCGAACCGAAACACGTCGGTCAGGGTTAGAAATTTTATCGCGATAACGTTTTTGGCCATATCGCCCAGCCCTACTGTATCGGTTCAAATGTGAAAGGTACCCATCCCTAGTGCTCATTGACAATGTTCCCCTACTCGGCATACAAATGAACGCATCGATGCTGTCTGTTCAACAGATCCATGATCATGTGGCAAAATATGTGAGTATCCCAGAACACTGGCGGAGCAAGAACTATGCCTTTTGAGTTTGTGAAGTCAATCAATGCAATTGTACAGAATGAGACTATGTGCAATATTCGAAATGCCCCGTTTCATACTTTGATAGTAGATGAGAGCACAGACATCACAGTGCACAAAATGCTAGGGATGCACCGAATGGGAAATTCTTGGCCGAAACCGATACCGAAAATAGAAAACAGTTGGCCGAAAGCCAAAAGGCCGAAAATGATTCATAGAATAGATTTTTTTTTATACCAATGTTGTGGAACATTATGATTATGGAAAAATATATGATTATGGCAAAACTTAACTTAATAATAAATAATCACTATTATGGGTCCATAAAACATTTATTCAGCACTTCTGAATGCATACAGTACATTAATTCCATCTTTTCTCTGGCTGCCGCAGCGGACATCTGTGCTCTACTGGGCGCACCTTTCTAGTCCCAAGATGAATGTGCTCTCTTGACTTTGGCACACTAGACGTGCGACAGACAGACGGCGTCAATGTGAGAAACACAATCCCCCCCCCTCTCGCTCTGAATAATATGCATATTAGATCACTCAGTGATTAACCGCGACGGGCATATAGTAAATAAGGATATAAAAGCATGTTAAAGACGCATTTATTGGACGCGTTGCGCGCAGAGTTTACATAGAAACAGCGCGACTCCCGACAGCGCGACATCATCACAACAACACGCGTTAGGTTACAGGTTGTGTCTGTTTCGGTGATATATTTTCGGTGAAAAAACTCTTTCGGCCAAAAGCCGAAAAGAAAAAGGCAATTTTTTGCCATTTTCGGCCGAAAACTTCTGTATAAAATACAGGGAGGAAAATGATGTAAACTACAAAACTGAGTTTGGTGGCATGATGCATCATTCAGTTAACGCCATGCACTGCTCAAGCTATTGTTGAGGCCATCACGCAGTTTTATTCCAAACATGAATTAGACATGCAGAGAATGGCGATGCTGACCTCTGATGGTGCCTCAGTAATGCTAGGAATTTGAAAGCACAATGGAGTTGCAGCTATATTGAGACGCCAAATACCACATCTCACAGAACAACACTGTGTGGCCCACAAAGAGGACTTGGGCATTGATGATGCTTGGAAACATGTGCCTTTGATGCTAGAAGTGGAAACTCTTCTTAGAAGTGTATACAACATGTTCTCCCGGTCAGCCGTAAAGAAGGGCAGATTTGAGGAACAAGCAGAGGTCCTTGATGAGGATACAGTCATTCAGGCCTGTGTTCTTCTGATGTGCAGTGTTCATATGTGCAGTGTTCTGATGTGCAGTGTTCTGATGTGCAGGTGTTCTTATGTGCAGGTGTTCTTATGTGCAGTGTGCACACAGACTAACAAAGGACTAAGTAAGAGCTAAGACCAGACCAGAGGAGTCTGGAAACAAGTGACTTTTTTTTTTATTATGTGTATCTGAATAATAGAAAGGAGGAATGAAGCAGAGGGGAAGGTGAGAGGTTTAGAGGGCGGGAGAGAGAAGAGGGAGGGAGGACGTTGCTCTGTATCGTCAATGGTCAAATAAATATTTTATTAAGGAATATATGCCCCTTTGTATTATTTCTGTGTATCAGCAAAATGTGTAGATTTTTATGTTGGACATTAAGGTAAATAATTTTTTACAAACCGCCGCTTATCAACCAACCGGTTAATCGGAAGGTGACGTATGTTGCTCAGTAGTTGCTGATGTCTGCTCAGGAGGTTTGAGTGTTTGCTCAGACCGAAAAAAAAATTAGAGGGAACATTGCTGACGAGCGCTATTGACCAATCACAAGCAAGCATTTCGGCGAATGTGAAAACACCATGTAATAAGCATTTATAACACATGGATTGAGGAGAATCGAGCACTCCCGGTTCATGTTCTTTGGTGGATTATGTTGGCAACACGATCGACATCAATACTTGGAATGGCGATCAGATAATTGGAATATTCTTTTTGGAGTACATCCGAGTCAAGGTAAGGGCTATATGGTATCAATCTTGCGTTGATCCAAGAATCCCTTCCCTGTGATCCGAACGTATGTGTGCAATGTGTGTGTGTAACGTATTCCGTTGGTGACGATCAAACCATAGAAAAACAACCCCCCCCCCCACCCTTTCATGCATTCATGATGAAACATAATAGCGATAATATAGCGTTGATTTCAGATTGATTGTTGATACAGGCGAGAAACGCCGCGGTTTCTAGTGAAATGCACTAAACGCTGCATAGTCGTTTTCTGGGTTTAGACAGGATTACTCTAAAACTATACTCGTATTCACCACGGTATGAAACGGGAATGTATGGATGCAAAAAAATAATTTCTTTTTCACAAATTGAACGATAGATACTCTGTCAAATGGGCAATAGTATTATATCCATAGCTATGATATTTAATATAGTTTGAGCCCTGCAAACACTGCCATGTATTCCTATTCTTTAAAGCGGTGGCCTTCTTACCACACGGTAAACGGCGACCTAAATGTAAGGCCTATAACCCCCACAGAATTAACCACATCATCAAAACGTCACTCCCCTGTCCCAGCATACTTGCAGTGACATATACATATACGCCGGGGCTGCGTGTAGCTTTATGCCAAGCAAGCAGTGCAAAAACTTACCGTAGTGGCATGCAGTAATGCGCCTTTCATTTTCCGCCGCCCAGCGCCCAGGTCGCGCGGAAATAGGCTGTCTATTGCCATTCTCTTTGACAAACTCTAACCTTAACCAGCTCCTTAACAACGCCTAAACTTAACCGTTCTAACCTTAACCAACTCCGAAACCATGCCTAACCTTAACCATAGAAATTATATTGCCATTCTCTTTGACAAACTCTAACCTTAACCAGCTCCTTAACAGCGCCTAAACTTAACCGTTCTAACCTTAACCAACTCCGAAACAATGCCTAACCTTAATCGGCGAAAGAATACACGTTAAAAAAAAATCACGTTAAAAAATATTTTCGATGGGATTCGAACTCGCCAGCAAACAAGCCATAGGATCCACAGCCATGTGTCCTTGCCAATTGAGCTATTGCTAGATACTGAATTTAGGGGCGGTGACTTATATATATTGAGCTCCGCTCGTGTCGCATGCGCGGGCACCTCGCGCGAGCACGCCGGCGCACGCACGCACCTGAGCGAGCACGCCGCCGCCGGTGCACGCACGGTAGCATTTGTCTGAAAAGAAGGGCGCTTTACCGCACTAGCGTGCGGTGACGAATGCGGAAGCATTTTTGCACTGCTTGCTTGGCATTAACGTACAGGCGTAGCGGCTACCCCTTATGACAATGTGACGACCTCATACCTCTTCTAGAGAACGACGAGGGCGTAGGGCTGGGCGATATGACCTAAAAATAAAATCTCAGATTTGTATATCTTTTTCTCTTAAAAACTAAACGCCAAGGAAATCATTCAAATAAGCTTTGTTTTTATTTGACAAAAAAATTTATTCAAACCAAGATGAGTTTCCCTATTGGGATTTAAGTGCAAACCTAACTTTCACCAATCTTCACTTAAATTATATATATATATAGATAGATACCGGTAGATAGATAGATAAGGTTACTCTTGATCAAACAAAGATGAATAGTGCAATAACTTGCTTTTTCACAACTTCACTTAAAACAAATAAAAGGTGCCTCTTGATCATCAAACAAGAATGAATTTCCCTATTGGGATTAATAAAGTGCAAATCTAACTTTCACCAAACATCACTTTTTGTAAAATAAAAGGTGACTCTTGAAAAAATAATTTCTTTAAAATAATTTTTTACAACAATTGAAAATAGATTTAAATGTTTTAAAATAGTTTAAATCGTGAATTCGAATTAATCAATTAATTGCCCAGCCCTACGAGGGCGTAATAATGGTGCAACAATCCCACCCTGGAACAGGCAGTGTAAAAGGGGCTACAATCTCATGCATAGTCTACTATAACTGTGTACTCATCACGCTGACGTAACAGATAGGAGCTTAGAGCAACAGACGTGATTATTTGTTGTTGTCATGTGTGTTGGTTTTTCCACAGGGCTGTGTACACACTTCTGTCCGCAATGAAGGAAAACAGGAAGACGTGTTCAGTCCTCTGTAGATATAAATAAAACCAAACCTCCCATGGCTGTATTTAATTTACAGGAAGTGGAAGACTTTTTTTTAGCCACTATCCAGCGTGCAGCCAGTGGCCACTCAGAACGCCGGGCTGTGAACTCTCACCTAGTTCTCTTTTATCACTCCACTTATTCAGCTTCATCATCATGCCATCTCTCATGTCTCCTCTTTCATCCCTTCTGCTCTCCACTTCCTCACATCTTTATTATTCCCCTTCTCTCCTGTCTCACCCTCTATCCTCTCCTGTCTTATCCTCTCCCCTCTCTTATCCTCTCCTGTCTTACCCTCTATCCTCTCTCCTGTCTTACCCTCTATCCTCTCTCCTGTCTCACCCTCTATCCTCTCCCGTCTTATCCTCTATCCTCTCCTCTGTCTTATCCCCTCCTGTCTTACCCTCTATCCTCTCCCCTGTCTTATCCTCTCCTGTCTTATCCTCCCCTGTCTTACCCTCCCCTGTCTTACCCTATATCCTCTCTCCTGTCTTACCCTCTATCCTCTCTCCTGTCTTACCCTCTATCCTCTCTTGTCTTACCCTCTCAGGGCTCTACAGTGCGACCATATTGCTCTCATATGCCCCTAGAAATATGTGTGCGAACCGGAAAAATCAATTACTCGCACATTACAGCCTCAGTCGTGCTTTTTTTTCCTCCGCTGATAAATCGTTAAACTACAAGTCCCACATTGCACTCAAGCCAACGGTCCAATCACAGTAGAGTGACGTGACTGGTTTCAAGGGAAATAAAGGAAATGACCAATCGGAAGCTCTCATTAGCTTTTTTACTTCCTGAAAGTCCGCCATTGCACTACGCAAGACTTTTCCGAGACAGTAACTTATTCTAGTCTTAGTACCAATAGCAATAGATTTTAGAACACCTAGATTTATCGATAGCAATAGTAATATAACGTTAATGCAACAAAACGAATGCCTTGCTTTGTTTATCATAACATTGATGCAGTAGCGTATGTCGTTGTGTTGGCTGTAACGGTCATGATAATAACATAACACTGTGTACACATTAAAATTGCAATAATCGATTCTAACATTTTCAAATCGATGCAGTTGAATTTTCCGCTTAGGATCGATGCATTGTGATTAGGGATGTCCGATATTATCGGCCTACCGATATTATCGGCCGATATCGGCATTCAAATGTGATATCGGAAATGATCTGTATCTGTTTTTTTTTTTTTTTTTTTTTTTTACATTTCTATAACCATTATTTACCCAAGCAAGTAAGAACAAATTCAGATTTTATTTATTGTCAAAAGTATGCATAATGTTGTGTTAATTCCACAACAAGAGATATGTAATGTTAACACTTTGACTGCCGGAAAACTCTTAAAAGCGTCATTCCCGGCCATGCTCAAGTTGCCGGAGGACGCTTTACAGCGTCCTTATATCAATATTTCAAAAATCTGCGATCGGATTCATATTTCCCCTCCGCTGGCCTGAGATCCACCAGGAGGACCCACTGAGCTCTCTGGCGGTTCAGGAGCGCCATCTGGTGGCCGATCGGCGCAATCGCTTAACAGGAAGTGCTATGGAGGTTGTGCTGATCGGCCGTATTACTTCCGGGCACTCGCTATAGGTTCCGGGACTCGATCTCGACACACTACATAGCGATCGATTGCCAATAACTCGATCAACAACATGATTTGGACGTATATACCATTATACAAGCTGGAAATGGACCGGGTAAATCTACATCCCATAATGATAAAATTTCTACTCTACGATGATCGCCCAACGGCGCGCGGAGACTGGGGTGAGTTTTAGCGTGTAAAATTACCGTCTTCGATACTAACTGCTATGATCAACATTTGACCCACATTAGATGATTGGTATAACGCTGCCCACGGAATTATAAACGCCCCCTAGCCCATCCGGTCAACATCAGATGATGTGTAGTAACTTCTAGAAGTACGTCTAGTTGGAATTTTTTATATCGCGCTGATTGCCATAAAACTGTATTGCATCATCAATATAATGCATTTGGGGCTATAGATCACGTTCTGGAGAAAGCTGCAGAAAGAGATGAAAACATACTTATACATTAGACCATACTTTACTATGAATATGTGAATGAAAAAGTTTAACGTTGCTACACAATGAACAATACATATAGGACTTTGAATGGGCCCTAATAATGGCAATGTAGCAATAGAATTTAAAAAGTTATAGCCATGCAAAGAAGGGGTACTTCTCCATAGACAAATAGAGCCGGCAACCTTTTCAAGTCAAGTCAAGAGTTTTAATTGTCACGGCATACAGGTATACAATGAAATGCGGGTGGTCTTGCCCGCAACGATGTGCAATACAGTGGTACATATAATAGAATCAAAAGAAGAAACAACATTGTGCAGTAACAGATAGCAGGTAACATGGAGTGACATCTCGGTATCTGTACATAGTTATTTACAGCGCATGTGTGACATGCTAGTTAGATTTGGTAGTGCAATACACTGTTCCTGTTATTCTAATTTAAAGTGTCCTTTCCTTTGGCCATAAGTGTGCGTGTGTGCGACATGAGTGTGTGCCCGCTCATGTTAAAGTGTTAAGTGGCTGCTCGTGTGTGAGCGTGCACAGTGTGCGTGTCGTGTGTGTGTTCATGTGTGCTTGTGTGTGGACAGTTCAATGTTCTGAGCACTCAATGTACATTGTTCATGGCTCTGATGGCCTGGGGGAAGAAGCTGAGCCTAAGCCGCTCTGTCCTAGTAGCTAGGATTTGCAGGCGTCTGCCTGACCTCAGCAGCTGAAACAGGCTGTTATTGGGGTGGTGAGGGTCTTTCATTATCCTGCAGGCTCTGGATTTGCACCTCTTGTTGTATAGAACCTGCAGGGGGGGTAGTGCAATACCCGTGGTACGCTCGGCTGAGCGCACCACTTTCTGTAGGGCCTTCTTGTCCTGTGCCGTGCTGTTTCCATACCAGGCAGTGATGTTTCCGGTCAGGATGCTCTCTACAGCTCCTGAGTAGAAGGACTGGAGTATCTTCCCCGATACTCTGAACTTCCTTAACTGTCTCAGGTGGTAGAGACGCTGTTTCGCCTTCTTTACTACTGTGCCTATGTGTGTTGACCATGTCAGGTCCTCTGAGATGTGGACCCCCAGGTACTTGAAGCTGCTCACCCTGTCCACGGTAGCCCCGTTTATCATCAGTGGTGTGTGTGTCCCCCGCTGTCCTCTCCTATAATCCACGATCAGTTCCTTGGTTTTGCCAATGTTCAGGAGCAGGCTGTTGTCCTGGCACCAGCGTTCCAGTACCTCCACCTCCTCCCGGTAGGCCTTCTCGTCGTTGTCCGAGATCAGCCCCACCACCACCGTGTCATCTGCGAACTTCACTATGGAGTTGGAGCTGAACTTGGCCACACAGTCGTGTGTGTAGAGCAGGGGTAGGCAACCCTAGGCACGCGTGCCTGCATAGGCACGCGGGGGCATTTGCATAGGCACAGGGGGCAGCACTAAAAAAAAAAAAAAAAAAAAAAAATTTTGCTTTGAAATATTATAGTGAACTATTTTGCACTGTTGTCGCATTTATCTTGTTGAAATCCTCCCACAGGTTCTTTTTACTTCCACATATTTAATTGAGACCCTTTATTTGTTTATTATTTCAATTTAGCTGGAAATACATTGCTACATCATTCAGTAACATTTGCAGAGCCTTATAACAAAAACATTATTACGGTCACCATTGTGACCAGTGGGATTAATCAACAAATTGTATTATTTATTTTTCTATTTCATTGAACATTGCACATGTTAAAAGCCATTTTTTTACTCAAAATGTGAGTATTACCAAGTCAACTTGTGTTCTTAAAACAATGACAATAAACATTGTTTTTTAGTTTTATTAGGATGAAATAATGTGGTTGTGTACTTATTTTTCTGTTAACTTATTATGGATTGAAAACTGAAAACCTTAATGCACAGTAACTGAACTCAATATTTTTAAGTTCTGGTAACTAATAATTTTTTTTTTACAGTGTAGTCTTGCGATCAATCAAAACTTATTTACACGATATACCTCACATTCACCCTCCATTCACATCCTGGTGTTCTCCTGGTGTTCTCCATTAGGCCTGTAGGTGGAGCTATGACAGCACACGTACAGGACACACACCGATGGTGTGTGATGTGTCCAAAAATGAATGGGCAAATGTGAGTGAAATGGTCGCACTGTATGCAGCTGTTTGTCTGCATTGCATCCCCCCCCCCCCAACTCAGATTTAGGGTTGATACAACCATCATAATAATATTGTTAATAATAACAATAACAATAATGATGTAATAATGTAAAAATTATCATTAAAAAGACCTGATTATGAGAAAAAAAAATTACGATGCATGGAATATTGTTGAGGCACACTAGTTACAACTATATTTCAAACAGGCACTCCATGTCAAAAAGGTTGCTGACCCCTGGTGTAGAGTGAGTACAGCAGGGGGCTCAGAACACAGCCCTGGGGGGACCCGATGCTCAGGGTGATGGTGTTGGAGGTCTGACCCCCCACCCTGACCGCCTGGGGTCTTTCGCTCAGAAAGTCCAGTACCCAGGCGCTCAGGGCGGAGCTCAGACCTAGCTCGATCAGCTTGTCCACCAGTCTGGTGGGGACTATGGTGTTGAACGCTGAGCTGTAGTCAATGAACAACAGTCTCACATAGCCCCCCTTCTGACGGTCAAGGTGCGAGAGGGTGCTGTGCAGTACCTGGGAGACCGCGTCGTCGGTGGACCTGTTTGTCCTGTATGCAAATTGCATAGGGTCCATATCACTGGGGAGGGAGGCACAAATGTGGTCCTTGACCAGCCTCTCGAAACATTTCATGACCACAGAGGTGAGTGCCACCGGTCTGTAGTCATTTGGACATGCTGGGGAGGGTTTCTTCGGCACAGGGATGATGGTAGACCTCTTGAAGCAGGCAGGGACCACTGACTCCGCCAGTGATTGATTAAATATGGCGGTGAACACAGGGGCCAGCTGGTTGGCACAGGTCTTGAGTATACGTCCTGTTATGCCATCTGGGCCAGCAGCCTTCCTGGTGTTCACCTGCATAAATGCTCTTCTCACACTGTGTTCCGACAACGAGAGAGCGTCCCCCCCCCCCTCGCGGTTGCCCCCCCCCCTCCACAACAGCCGGCGCGCCAGTGACGTCACTAGCCGGAGAGCCAGCAGCGCCACTGTCTACACCAAACCGAGCGTAGAAGGTGTTGAGCTTGTCCGCGAGGGAGGCGTCGTCGCTCCCCATTGACGGGGCGCTGACTTTATAGTCAGTTATTGACTTCAGTCCCTGCCATAATCCTCTTGTGTCGTTTTGTGCCATTTGTGTCTCCAGTTTGTCAGCATATGTCCTCTTAGCAAGTTTGACTGCTTTGCGTAGAGTATAGACTGAAGCCTTATACTCCTCCATGTTTCCTGACTCTCTACCCAGGTTGTAGGCGGTGGTACGAGAGTTCAGAGCTGCTCTAATAGTGCTATCCACCCACGGTTTCTGGTTTGGGAAAATCCGCACCGTTTTCCTGAGGACAATACCATCAGCTATTGTTGTTATGTAGCACACCACTATGTCTGCTAGTTCACTGACGTCACTGGCGCTTCCTATAAACATATCCCAATCCGTGTCTGCAAGCACGTCCTTGAGCGTGGCCTCTGATTCGTCGGTCCACTTCTTAGTCTCACGTGACACGACGGCGTCACGTGATCTCTGTTATCCTATGGTATATCATGAATTTAACCCATGGCAACCAAAGTGTTAATTACCTGAAATTATAAAAAAAATTGGGGGGGGGGGAAACCCTGCATTAGGCTTGGGCGGTATCATTTTTTTCATACAGTCATACTATGATGACCTAATACCCCGGTATACGGTATATGACGTATGACTTTCATTTTCATCAGCGGGGGGGGGGGGATGCGGCGGAGCTAACAATATACTCGTTATTATCACCATACATAATGCTTGCTTATATTGAAACACGTTGAGATTAGGGCCGTTCTTTCAACCTGAAAGTGCACTTTCTTCAACCTCGAAGTACATTTACATTTACATTTAGTCATTTAGCTGACGCTTTTATCCAAAGCGACTTACAAGTTCTGTACGACAAGCCATCAGGAAGAGCACAACTCTATCAGCTGAGTAACAATGTTCATCAAAGTGTTGAGTGCTACAGTGTAGGTTAGTTTATTAGGACAAGTGCATGACAGTATGGTTAGTTAGGGTTAGATTTTTATTTTTATTTTTTTTTAATTCAGATAATGGTTGAAGAAGTGCGTCTTTAGTCGACGGCGAAAGATTGGACGTGTTTCGGCTGTCCTAACTGGGGTGGGTAGTTCATTCCACCATTGTGGGGCAAGGACTGAGAATAGGCGACTTCTCTTTGATGACCCTCCCGGAGCTTGGATAGGAGTAGGTCTGAGGCAGCCAGAAGATGCAGAGCGTAGGGGTCTTGAGGGTGTGTAGTTAGAGACCATTGACCGGAGGTAGGCGGGAGCAGTTCCCTTTGCCGCACGGTATGCTAGGTCGAGGGCCTTGAAGCGGATTCGTGCAGCAATGGGGAGCCAGTGCAGGTCCCTAAGAAGTGGGGTGACATGGGCCGACTTCGGTAGGTTTGAGATCAGGCGGGCCGCTGCGTTCTGAATGAGTTGAAGAGGCTTAGTGGCAGTGGCCGGGAGGCCAGCGAGCAGTGCGTTGCAGTAGTCGAGGCGGGAGATGACTGTTGATTGGACGAGGAGTTGGGTGGCTTCTTTTGTCAGGAAGGGGCGTATCCTTCTGACGTTGCTCAGGAGGAATCGGCAGGTTCTGGTTGTCGCTGCGATGTGAGCAGAGAAGTTCAACTGGTCGTCGAGGACAACACCAAGGTTCTTGACGGTCGGGGACGCGGTCACAGCTGCATTCTCGACTGTGATGGAAAGGTCGGTCAGGGGGGAGGATTTGGCCGGCAGGTGGAGCAATTCTGTTTTGCTTAGGTTCAGTTTGAGGTGGTTGGTCGTCATCCAGGCGGAGATGTCGGACAGACAGGCCGAGATCCGCTTAGAGACGTGGATATCTGAGGGAGGGAAGGAGAGGAAGAGTTGAGTATCGTCGGCATAACAGTGGTAGGAGAAGCCATGAGAAGTAAACAAATCACAGAAGGTAGCCCACTGCCGCCTGCCGGCACCATCCAGGTATCGACGTGAGCTAACAGTAGCTAGTTAGCCGGCAGCCCGGCACCATCGTATCAACGTGAGCCAGTTGCATTAGGATAAAAGAATTTCAACACTCACTCACCCCGTTTTATATTACATTCCCAAAGAAGTGCCTCCGTCTCTCGTAGTCTCGTTGTGCTGGATGAAGTCACTGGCGACTCGTGGCGGCGAGGGTTTTGCTTAAATCCGAACAGACTCCAGTCCTTTAATTGTCCAAATGCGACAGTGTGTGCAAGTTTAGCTCTTGTTTGACAAAACGTTAGCCAGCTGTGGTCAGGGAGCTCATCGTGGGCTGGAGTGACGGTGGTTAACTTCGACGCTTCATCGTTCAATGGTAACGTATTATTATTATTATTGCTTTAGCAATCTGCTCAGAGATAGAGGAAATGCATACAGGTTAGTGTGACGCACCTCTGTGTTCTCCTCACGTGACTCACAATAGCCAATGCTGCCGCCATCTTGCTCAGCTCAGCTCTGTGCGGGAAATACGGACCGCCTCCCCTGCCCTCTGCTGGCCGTGCTGTGTGTGTGTGTGCACTACAACCAATGCAGTCCCTGTCTAAACTCCGTTTCAGTGTAAATAAAAACTGAACCCCAACTGTGATTTTGACGGTATTGATTTTCAATACCGTCGGTATCTCTAAATACCCCGGTATACCGTAATACCGTCATACCGCCCAAGCCTACCCTGCATATATCGATATCGGTTGATATCGGTATCGGAAATTAAGAGTTGGACTATATCGGTATCTGTAAAAAAGCCAATATCGAGCATCCTTAATTGCGATGCATTGTTACACCCCTACACCAAAGTCACTGGCCCACTGTGCTTGTCTGTATCTGTGTGTGTGCTAACTTGGCTAGCGTTATCAACAGCAGAGGTGGGCAATAGGGTCCAGCTGCAGCGCCGGAGTGCAAGCGGTGTGACGTAATTGGCAGAATCGACTGTCAATCAATGGTCTACCCAGAGAACAAACTTAACTTTTTGACTTACCAGCCATTTGGCTTGTAGATTTTAAAAACTACCAGCCGGGCAGATTTTTTACCAGCCAAAAATCCAATTAGTATTTATATTGTAACGTTTGGCCACTTTAAATCATTGAACAGAGAGAGAGGTATATAGATAGAGAGATAGATAGAGAGAGAAGGCAGGCCTGAAAACCTACCTGTTCAAAAAGGCCTTTGACTGTTAGCTTTTTATTTTAATTTTATTGCGCTTGTTTTTAAATTGTCTGTTTATACTATGTTTTTAATTAACTATGTTCTATTTTTATCTTTTTATTCTGTATTTTATTTTATTTGTTTTACTAATAACTATTTTATTTCTATTTTTTTAACTGTTTTAACCATGTAGTGTAGCACATTGGGATCCCAGTGAACAAAAAGTGCATTACAAATCCAATCTATTATTATTATTATTATTATTATTATTATTATTATTATTATTATTATTATTATTATTATTATTATTATTATTATTATTATTATTATGTGTGGCTGCCGCCCTGGCGGACATCTGTGCTCTACTGAGTGCACCTTTCTAGTCTAGAGAGAGAGCGCTGATTCTCCGTAGCTGAGCAGTGTTGCATTTTGTCAACACAAGTTGGAACCCTGGAGGAAGCGATATAAGGAAATGAATTGCCAATAAATGTGAAGTTATCTTTGAACCTGTTGCAGGGAATATGCCTCCACATATTTGGTCAAATCAAATGCGAAATATCAGAGCACAATCAAAAACGCGATTGCAGGGTTTTCTTGTAGGCTAAAGAACGGGTGATGTAAGACCTCATGTGCGTCTCATGTTACAAACTTGACCTCGTGAGCAGAGCGCATCTCATTTACATTTAAAGGTTCATTGTTTGTAAACATTAGAACGGACATGTGACACACACACACAGTTTCAACTCACCACCGCCGCATCATATTGACGCCGAGCACAGCCGACCCATTACGTAGATGCAGTGTATTTTGTTAGCCGCCAGGTGGCGGGCAGACCTTAAATTCTAATCGCCATACAATAAATCTACAAGCCAATGGCGCTGGGCGTGTACTTATTTTGTACCCTGGGTCTACCTGACACGCAAACTCATAAACAATGTTTCTGTACTGGAGGTGTACAGTATTTCAATAGGCAACCCTGAAAGTATTATTTTTCTAGAAGAGCAACACTAGCCAAAACATAGGCATTGTATGCATAAAAGGGGCTAAAGTTAAGTGACTGTTACTTTTGTAGCAGTAGTTCAATGTCACTGCCTTTTTATAGGCCTAGTTGTTGGCTACAACTTTGCCACAGTAGGCATTAATCACTTAATAGTTCAAATATCTGTGTCCCATTCCCGTTTGCACACGCAGATACACACACACGCACACAGTGACTTTGGTGGTATGTGCTATTGCACAGATGTGTGTTCCGTTTGCACACGCACGCACAGTACAAATATAATTTATTGTTTACTGTTACTTGAAATATTTTCACTGTGCTCCTTAGGCCTGCCGCGATAAGCAATAAATCGATTAATTGCTGCGATAATTAAAATGAATGCAATGATTTTGACGGGCGCTATTAATTGCTATTTGCGCGTTTGTTTTAATGAGGCGGAACCAGTGCCGCTTGTCAGTCACTGTCCGTGTTGGGAGGCGGGCCGCTGACGTTACTAGAGTACAGCACGGGAGCTCCGTGGGGCAACGCCACAGCTTAACTACATTTCTCAATAGTGTTGCTCCTTTTAACCAAGTAGCATTATTTGTAGTGTAACGTTAGCTATTTTTAGACCCAAGTAGTTACTCGCTACTGCCCGGAGAAACTGGACTGCTAAATAAAGATGAAAGATAGAGCGTTGATTCTCATTCCATGCTAACAACATTAGCTAAATAACTAACAAACAAAATACAACGTATAGCATAGCTACAAGTACAACACAGAATAACGTTAATACAATTACATGCATCATTGTTTACAATGAACGGGTGGGGCTAGTCAAAGGACTGGACACGGGGACAAGTTAAACATGAATTAATTTATTATAACACTCCGGTAGTTTCGAGTCGTGCTGCAGTGCTTACGCACCACAGCTATTCTATTATATACTGCTTTGACGCTTCCTCCTCATCGTTGATTGCCTGTAGTAGCTGCATCTAACGTTAGTAGCTAACGTTAAAACTAACCTAAAGTTAGTTGTTCACCAACAATCTCAACATTTGTTATTAGCTCAAAAACAACCGGACGAGACAAGTTGTCGGCTCATATGTTCTGCTTAGGATAATCACAACAATACTTCCGGTCCGGTCGGTGGGCTTCAAAATAAAAGTCTAAAACCGGAAAAGACGGAGCGGTGGGCTTCAAAATAAAAGTTTTGGGAAATAAATTTCTCAAAAAAAATTCTCTAACCGGTCGCAATAATATCGCTTATCGCGATATTTTCGGGGGCAATTAATCGCCCAGCAAAATGTGTTATCGTGGCAGGCCTAGTGCTCCTAAATATTTTTGTGTGCTCCTAAATTTGTTCATTTAGGAGCACATGTGCTCCTTGGGAAAAAGGTTAGCGTAGAGCCCTGCCTCTGTCTTACCCTCTATCCTCACCCTCCACTCTGAACACATCACCCAGTAGGGCTGGGTGATATGGCCAAGATTTTTATCGCGATATATCACGATACAATTTTTCATATTGTTCGATTTCTTTTGGCACTTTTTTGGTGGACCTTTTTCGTGACTCGCACACATAGCCTACTGTGTACAGACGGTTTCAAACTGTATTTTAAATTAGAAAGCTCTCTTGTTCATTCTCGCCCCCTCTCTCTCTCTCGCTCTCTCTACATTCAATGATTTAAAGTAGCCAAACGTTACAGACAGTATAAATACTAACTGGATAGTTGATGATATAAACATTTAATTTCATTATCTGAAATATTCTAAAATCATTAAGTCTGCCATAAGCCATTATACATACATTTGTGTGTGATTATTATTTTCTCACAGTAGAGTGTGTATATATATACATATATATATGTGTGTGTGTGTTTGGCTAAAGTGGATAGAAAACACAGTACTGTGTAAAAGTCTTAGGCACCCAAGAGTTTTTATATAAATTGTCTTAGATGTAAATAACTTTTTTTATTAGTGTGTCAGTAGACTACTCTTAGTACATTTTCATTAAATTATTTTTTAAAGCATCTTCATGGTTTAATAATGCAAACATATGTTGCAGGGACTTATTATAATCATCATATTGGCGTGACTGTATGCATCAAAGGGTTAAATCAAGCATTTTTAAGTGATTTAGAGGAAATGTCAAAATATCGCGATATATATCGTGTATCGCGATATGGCCAAAAAATATCGCGATATCATTTAGAGGCCATATCGCCCAGCCCTACTTGATACAGTTTAATTTGGTTGCTGTACTGTAACTAAGGTATTAATTAACAAAGTAATTTTTTTTTTTTTTTTTTTTTTGAGAATCGAAATTAATAATCAAAATGCAAATATGTTACTTCTGGTTCCAGAACCGGAAGTTAGGAACCAGTTCCTATTAGAACCGGTTCTCGGTGCCCAACCCTATATAATTATATACATTACTCGTGTTTACGGAAAACTAGGTTTTGAGGCGAGCAGATCTCCTAGCGATTGCTCTGCAAGAGCTCCTCCCCCTCAGAGCGAGTCTTGACAGTCCAGTTCAGACATTGTCTCTACTGATCCCTTTCTATCAGAGTTCAAAAGGTAGGCAATACTGCCACCTGGTGAGATTCGGCATTGCAATTCCAACGTAGGCAAATGAGCCAGGGACACCTAGAGTGATCCGGATGAACGTTTAGAACGGGGATCAAAGGAAAAAGATAAAAGGATCTAAAACGTATTATTACGTTTTTGGCGCTCAAGTGTGGCCGGTGAAACGCGTAATATTACGTGTTTGGCCGTCAAAGAGTTAAAAGCCCTCGTCTTTTTCTAAAAACCCTCCCGTCATCGTCCTCACGTTCTCCTCCTCTCTCTCCTGGTCAGATGTGGCTCCGGCTGAGCAGGAGAAGCTGTTCATCCAGAAGCTGCGGCAGTGCTGCGTCCTCTTCGACTTCCTGTCCGACCCGCTGAGTGACCTGAAATGGAAGGAGGTGAAGCGGGCGGCGCTGAGCGAGATGGTGGAGTACATCACCCACAACAGGAACGTCATCACGGAGCCCATCTACCCGGAGGTGGTGCACATGGTCAGTATAGGGGGGGGGGGGGGGGGGGGGGGGGTTCACAGTGTGTTGGTTCTGAGGCCGCCAATTCAGTTCAGTCGATGCAGTGCAGTGTATCATTTCAGATTATTGATCATGTTGTCAGTTCAAAATGTTGTTCTTCTTTTTACAAATGTTTTTGTTCTAAATCTAAGTGTTAAAGGGACACGATAAGATTATGGTAAATGCACTTACCGACCGTCTTCTCCAGAGTCGGACAAGAACACAAGATGCAGAAACAAGCATTTCATCATAAAGTATTCTGTATTCCATTATGACAAATGATAAACGCACTTGAAACTTGAGACAAGAAGATGGATACCAATTTCCTCTCTGCGTGCAGTAAAATGCTGTCAGGCTGCAAGCTAGCCTAGCATAGCACAAATGAATGGAAGCGGATATAGACCATTAGCCTAGCTTAAAACTTTGGGAGAGGCGTTTTTGGCCAACAGCTAGGCTAGCTGGTCCCTATCCGCTTCCATTCATCTTCTGCTACGCTAGGTTGCATGCACCTTTTTAACCTGTTCAGGGCTCTATAGTGTGACCATATTGCTCGCATATGCCCCTAGAAATATGTGTGTACGAACCGGAAAAATCAATTACTTGCACGGTGTGCGAGTGAAGATTACAGCCTCAGTCGTGCTTTTTTTTCCTCCGCTGATAAATCGTTAAACTACAAGTCCCACATTGTACTCAAGCCAACGGTCCAATCACAGTAGAATGACGTGACTGGTTTCAAGGGAAAGAAAGGAAATGACCAATCGGAATCTCTCATTTGCTTGTTTACTTCCTGAAAGTCCGCCATTGCGATATGCGAGACGTTCCCAAGACAGTAACATTAAATTAACTTATTCTAGTCTTACCAATAGCAATAGATTTTAGAACACCTAGATTTATCGATAGCAATAGTAATATAACGTTAATGCAACAAAACGAATGCCTTGCTTTGTTAATCATAACATTGATGCAGTAGCGTATGTCGTTGTGTTGGCTGTAATCGACCGTCAATCAATGGTCTACCTGACACGCAAACTCATAAACAATGTTTATGTACTGGAGGTGTACATTATTTCAATAGGCAAACCTGAAAGGATTATTTTTCTAGAAGAGCAACACTAACCAAAACATAGGCATTGTATGCATAAAAGGGGCTAAAGTTAAGTGACTGTTACTTTTGTAGCAGTAGTTTGATTTGATAATTTATTTGATAGGGACAGCACATGTTAATGAACATCAAGTACAAAATACAAAATGTAAACATGCAGGGTTGTAGCAAGAGCTAATTTACACCAGGAGACAGCAACACTCTTTCAATAAATAAATAGCCTGCTTAGGGTAAAAGCATTGTGACAATCAATGATACAAACAAGAAACAAGTTACATAAACTAAATCAGATTTAAAAATGATCACAGTTCTGGTTTGCCTTAACACTTTAATTGCCGGGAACGCCGTAACTCGTCTTTCCCCGCCATGCTCATTCTGCCGAAGACGCCGTAACACGTCTTTGATATCAATATTTCCAAAATTTGTGATCGAAATCATATTTCTCCTCCGGGGACCTGAGATATACTGCTGAGCTCCACTCAACTGTCTTAACTTTTCAAGAGCGCCATCTGGTGGCCGATCGGCCAACAGGAAGTGATGCGCCAAACAGGAAGTGCTCATCCATATTTCGTCTCGGCACTCGCGATCTCTTTGCCCGTCAATGTGCGGCTCTTCCATCCATAAAAAAAAAAAAAAAAAAAAAAATTACTTTTCTTTTTTTTTCACTTTTTTTTTTTTTATGTCACTCATTCCATAAGGACGTAGAATAAACATTTACAATTTTTTTTTAAATGGTCCATTTGCATGTTCTTGGTATCTGAATCTAGGCACATATATGGATCAGTGTCAGAAATAGTGTGTCTGTTACTAGGCTTGAGTAAATTGTAATGAACCAAAGGAGAATATCAATTCTATTTAAAAAAAAAAAAAATTATCTTTGACTGTAAATAACACCATGCTAAAATTGACCAGACCTGAAAAATCTAAGCAAATGAATAAAGGGAAGATGATTAAACAGAAGGTTTTGTAGATACAGTACTGAATTCTGCCATTTTTTTTATAATGTAAATTTCTCCACCATTTTTCATCATATTGCAACACCGTTTTTTGCAAGACGTTCACAGAAAGGTAGAGAAACTAACTGCGTTCTGTTTTATGGCAATAACGTTCAGGTTTGTGGGAGATAATCCCAAAAAATAAGAGAAATTAAAAAGTTAATCCAGAAGTCAGATGATTGACAGGGGCTGGTGTGAGCTGGGTAGGGTAGTTTTTCGAAATTTGAAAGCCCCGAGTCTCTTCCTTCAAAAGACTACACTCACTTTTGGCTGTGCCACTTCCTCCTGTCAATATGCGCCGGTTTCCGACTCAATGCCCTGAGATTTCTATAATCTTATATTTCACTAATAACAGTTAAAATAATTGGTAAACAAACATAATGCTGAAAATATACACTTTTACTGTATATCTCGGGCTTAAGAGGTTAACCCTGTGAGGCCCAAATTAAAAAGAAATTAGCAACTTCAGAGGCCAGAGGGTGGGACATATAAACACACATTTACTATCAAATAGCATTGTGAGGCTGAACAACAGGACCAATTGACTATACATGTGCTTAAAGGGGAACTATCTTATAAATGGCTTTTTTCAGTGTTTACCATTGTTTCTTAGCTATGTGGACTTATATTAATAGGATATATGTCTCTAATTCTCATATTGGCGAATTCTTCCAATTCTCCTCTCACAATATTCACCCTCACTGAACTGAGTCATCTGAAAATGTGCATATCTGTGATGTCAGAGATTTCTCAGCTGCATAATAATGTGGCAGTTGATGTGACAGTTGGCACCAGGCCACACAGTGGTTGGAGCCCAGCCTCAAAACGGCTTAAGATCTTGAGGTAGAAAAATGCGGTTTTTAGTACTTGATTAGAAATACAAAACAATGCATTTTTTTTGAAAAAAACCTAGGTGTTCCATAGACTCACAGGAATTGTGTAACAATTAAGACATTAGCAACTTCAGAGGCCAGAGGGTGAGACCTATAAACACATGAAGGGTGCCGTGACTGAGAAAAAAGGTTGAGAAACGCTGGTATATGGTGTGGCTCTTTGTGGTACCACAGTAATTTTTTTGTGGCTCTTAGTCTCTGACTGGTTGGCCACCCCTGATCTAGATCAACATCCCATAATAGCAAAATGTCTACTCCAAGCTGATCGCCCAACGCCGCGAGGAAGGTACGTTGAGTTTCAACGTTATTTTCTAACGTCTTCTATACTAACTGATCTGATGATCATATGACCCACCCTAGATGAATGATATAACGTTGCCCACGGAATTATAAACGACCCCCCGCCCATCCGGTCAACATCAGATGATACGTAGTAACGTCTCTGGAAGTACCTCCAGTTGACATTTTTTATCTGGCACCGATCGCTATCAAACTGTATTTCATCATAAATATAATGCATTTGGGGCTATAAATCAAGTTCTGGAGAAAGCTGCAGAAAACGATAAAAACATACTTATACTTTAGACCGTATTTTAGTATGAATATGTGAATGAAAAAGTATAACGTTGCTACACCCTGAACAATAGATATAGGACATTGAATGGGCCATAATAATGTCAATTTAGCAATACAATTTAAAAAGTTATAGCCCTGCAAAGAAGGGGAACTTCTCCATAGACAAATAGAGCTGGCTAGGGATGGTAAATTATGAATTTAACCATGGCGATCAAAGTGTTAAGTTGCAGTTTAAGATGGGTCTTGAACATGGAGTATGTGGGGCACTCTCTAATCACAACTGGTAGGCTATTCCAGTAGTTACCACCTTTAACAGAGAACACAGTTTTAGCAAAGGTAGTAGGGGTGGGACGGTACGCATTCGAACCGTGTACCGTACGGTACGACCCCCACGGTTCGGGGCGTCTGTATCGTACGGTTCAGATGACTCGCAAATAAAGAAATTCATTTGGCGGAGCCGGGAGAGGTGAGCACTGGCTGACGGCAGCAGCAGCAGCACTGCAGCTAGGTGCTAGTCAGTTTGTGTAAGCCCTAGCCCTATTTTCTGATAAAACGCCTAAAAATACATGCCTAAGTAAAAGGTCCATTTAGCATGTTCTTGGTATCTAGGGACATCTATGGATCTCATGGAATGTATTCTGTGTCAGAAATATTGTGTCTGTTACTAGGCTTGAGTAAATTGTGATGAAACAAAGGAGAATATAAATTATGATTTTTCTTTGCATCTTTGACAGTGAATAACCCCATGCAAAAAATGACCAGACATGAAAGATTGCTAAATCTAAGCAAATGAATAAAGGGAAGATGATTAAACGGAATGTTTTGTAGATACAGTACTGAATTCTGCCATCCGGACACATGCAATTTGAAATATTATTATAGAATATAGAATACCAGGCCTATAAATTACCTTATTATAGGCAACTCGCACATCTATGGATCGGGCCAAATCTCCTCTTTCAAATGGCTGAGTTCAATTTGGATTTAGTATCTCCAGGCGTGCAGCAAGAACCGTGAATGAAATCTACTGTATGTACAGTTCCCTTCTTATAATGGATATATGGCTCCACCATTTTGGATCAGATTGCAACAGGGATTGTTGCTAAACGTTCACAGAAGGTAGACACACTAACTGTGCTCCAATCTATGCCAATAACATTCAGTTTTGTGATAGACAATCCAGAGAAATAAGAAAAAAAAATCATACACAAGTATTTTGCTTGCTGGAATCGGCTAGGTAATGTCGTTTTTTGAAATGTCAACGCTCATTGAGCACTCTGGATGCCCTCTCCTCATATGACGACAAACTGCGATGCAACACAAATTCAAAATGTCGGATATTCGCTAAATTATGAAGACATTCCATAAACTAAAATCTCACAAATAACACTTTAGACTATTGGTAAACAAACGTATTGTTGAAAATATGGCTGCTGTTTTGACAAGATTATGGTCTTTACGCTTGGGGATATGGCATGCTGGCTTAAGCAGGTGTATCATTTGCTGAAATCCTTCGCCGTCAACCATATCGATCATGCCGTTTTCGATAAATGCACAGACTGGCTTGGGGTATTTTTTCAAAATCAACGCTTCTCTTAGCCTGCTTAACTTTGCAAGTTGCTGTCACTCGTGTTTTTTCCCCTCGCTTATTTTCCAGACATGGAGGTAGTCTCTTCCTTGTCATAGCTATATTGCGCCCTCTATCTGTTCATTGAAACATGCTTTGAAAATACACCATTCTACTGATGGGTACAATGTAATACGAGACCGACAACATTGTAACATATCATTGTTTGATCGAGTAAATGTCATGTGTTCGAGTAAATCCTTAACGAGCAAGCAATCGATCTTCGATTAATTGTTAACATCCCTACTGTTGTTAACATCCCTACTGGGTATCCATTCAAAAATGTGATACTTTTGTGGTATGGATCGAATTGCTTCAGTGCTATCGACTCAAGTATCAAAAGACACTTATCATTCAATACCAAATTTCGATACCTAAATAGTTAATCTCCAGAGATTAGGGGTGCAACGGTACACAAAAACCACGGTTCGGTACGTACCTTGGTTTTGAAGTCACGATTCGGTCCGTTTTCAGTACAGTGGGTGGAAGTTTGCAGAACGTGCAGTGAAAACTCCAATGCATCTAACAAGCTTTGCATCTTCCTCATTCCCATATGTCCACTTCACGGTAAAAACCTAAACTAACGTTAGCTGCTAACTAAGCTAACCCTGCTCACAGACAGATAAAATAGTCTGAGGAAGGGGGGGGGGGCTGAGCCCCTCTCTCACTCCCTCTCTATTGTACATTCAATGAACGTTTAAGTAGCAAAATATTACACTATAAAAACTAACTGCGTCCCATACCTGGTCTTTGGAAAGACCAGATGACGTCAGAAGAGTTTGATGGTATTTACTGAGGATTGCCAGATAATGTTGAAATTTAAATATATAATACATAATAAATGTATACATAACCATGCAACATAAAAAATAATTGTTGTAGCAACTAGCGGTGCACGATATTGATATATTGACCCTGATACCGATACCGATAACTTTCTGCTCCTCAAGGCCGATACCGATTAACCGATATTTATTGTATTATAAAAGTTTTTTTAAATGTATATTCCTGTAGTTTTGACCTAACCAGATTTATCATGACATGAGCGTTACTACTATGAACAAAACAAAGCCAAGACAACAGTTTTGACTGATAAAGTGACTATATTTATTTTTCCAAATAAATATAATTTGAATCAGAAAATTCACAATCCGTCAACAACTTATAATACATCCAACCTAACAAGTCACCTGCAACATCACCACTGCTACGATGGTGTGTTGAAGGCCTACGACGACGCGCGAGCAGCGAAGGCTGCTGTGAATCCAAAGCCAGCTACAAAGGAACCCGCGGCGTTTGTACCTATTGACGAGGCGTTTGCTAAATTAAAGAAGTTTGACAGAAATGACCCAAGGGCTCAAGCCGCTAGCTTTTAAGCAGTGCTTGGTGGTGCAAATCAACCTGGCTACTACGGAGCAATAAGCTTTAGCTGCTCGCACGTCGTCGTAGGCTTTTAACACACCATCGTGGTGATGTTGCAGGTGACTTGTTAGGTTGGATGTATTAAGTTGTTGCCCTTTTCCCTCCTCGTGGAACTTCTGCATTGCATTTGTTACAAATAGCAAGCAAACTTTTTTCCTCTGAAACTATTCCCACACTACTGACGCCATCTTTGTTTACATCCGCGCTGCCTCTGAAACTTACGCGGCTACGTCACAGCCAAGAATGGGAGCGCTGGATTTGTGTAAAACGCCCTCTTCCTAAACCACACGCTATCAGTCGTACCACTGTACTGGCAAAACGGGAGGAGCCTACAGTAAAAACAAACGCCCTTCATCCCAATTCACCCACACCGCATTTCTTTTTACCAAAAAATATATTATATATTATCGGAGCTATCAATAACGTTATCAGGTTTATCGGGATGACGTCATAATTGCTGATATCGGCCCGATAATTATCGTGCATCCCTAGTAGGAACGGTTTGGGAGAGGGAGGTAGGGAGGGGATTTTAGGTCATGTGTTGTGATAACAATGTTGACATTGAGAATGTTATGACGTTGAATAAAAAATGCCCAATGATTGCTGACAAATATCCTTACGATGACTAGTCAGCGACGGAAATACTATTCGGAGGATCATCCCAGTTTAGTTTAAAATGTCACATCCTTTTTTAATCGACTAGAATTGACTATTCTTGTCTCCACTGCCTGTTCAGTGTGGTACCATCTACCTACCTTGTAGCACTTCTTCTCAAACAAGGGTCCCAGTGTTTGGCTCGGCCACCTGCACCGTCCTATGATCTGCATGGCTGGGAATAGCATCTCACAGGGGAGTCAGTTGACACGGACCAGGAACATAACACACTTTTCATTATGGTGGGTCTAACCCACGTAGTACAAAGACGTTTCTAGAGTCTGTTGCATGGACGATGCTTTGAAAGATGGCTAAAAGCTTTCAAGTGACCCATGAACATTAAGTACAGAGAGGTTTCTAGAGTTGCAGGGCTCTACAGTGTGACTATTTCACTCGCATTTGCCCCTAAAAATAGATATGTGCGAACTGGAGAAATCATTTAGGAGCACACTGTGCGAGTAATAGCTTTGCGTAGTGGGCGTGTCAACACGCAATTGTCAGAACAGAGCGGACCTTCAATTCTAGTCTAAGCAATGGCATCTTAAGGCTGAGCCCGAACCCTGTTTTTAGGGTTCGAACGTTCGCCAGGGTTTATCGAACGAACGTTCGAACGTTCGTTTTTTCTTTAATTTTTTAATAACATTTTTTTTTAATAAATTTTTTTTCTTCATTTTTTTAATAATAATTCTTTTTTTTATTGTATTATTATAGATCCTACGGAGGGTGGCATTGCATAGTCTATTGGTGAAAAACATGTTGTTTACAGTGGTGGCTGTTCATGTAAACATGTAATTAAACAAAGCACTCAGAAGAAAATAAACAAGCTACTGAATCAAAGTATGATAAACAATAGCCCTTGCAGTCACGTAAGGGGCTAGATAAACAAATGCATTCGTTTTGTGGCATTAACCGAACGTTATATACTGTAGTTAGTGTTACACGTTCAATAACAGGTATTCACTCTTGGTCGACGGGGAGGGGAGCCGGGAGGAGAGGCGCACGCCTCGGCTCAACAGACCCGTCCACCGTCTACCTCGGAACGGCCGGGCTCGGGCTCCCAACACGCCTGCCGCCCGTCCGCCCTACCACCGTTCCGAGGTAGACGGTGGACGGGTCTGTCCACCGTGCGCCTGCTGTTGTTTCCAACGCAACCACCTCCCGCCATGAAGCTCGCGCTCCGTGGCCGAAAAAGGATGGTATTCATTAATGATCCTTCTGCAGGTTCACCTACGGAAACCTTGTTACCGATTACTTCCTCGGCGGGGAGCTAACTACAGCTCCCCGGTAGCTACGGTAAGTCTGTTGAGGCTTGCCGATTGGTGGTAACAGCAGAGGCGGGTGCAAGCGGTGTGACGTAATTGGCAGAATCGCCTGTCAATCAAAATAGAGCTCTGGTTGAGAAATAGTATCCCGCTGCAGCCCGGCAGACCATACTGGTTGAGCCGAGCGCCTCGCATTCACATCACCTCAACCTCAACCCCGTGCGCATCCTTTATTTTTTCTTTTTCACCGAACGTTCGAACCTATTAATTAAAGTCCGAATGTCAGCGTAACGAACGAACGTTCGAACGTTCGGGCTCAGCCTTATGGCATCTAGCTCTTCAGTCCTGCATTTGACAGCTCTGTGACAACTTCTCTCGCGAGTCACGCTGTTTCTATGTGTAATGTAAACTCTGCAAGCAATGGGTCCAATGGTCTAACATGCTTTGCATCCTCGCCATTCTGGAATGCCCACGTTGTGTTAAAAACCTTAACAAATGTTAGCTGCTAACTAAGCTATCCCTGGGAACGCTCAAGAGGCATCCAATAGTGAGGGAAGCGGGGGGGAGCCTCTCCTCTCTCTCTGCTAACAATCCTGATTCCATTCTTCTTCATTCAAAAGGAAGATATTGATGGACATTAGCTATAGTATAGCTCAGCAGCTAATTTTTATTATTTACGTGTCAACAGCGTCAAAATATTAAAATTATAATGAATTAACCTCTTAACACACCCTGTGCCAAAAACGAGTTTACTCGTTATTGCCCGCCAATCTAATAACGCCAACAACGAGTTTACTAGTTTTTATGATCGTTATTTCCTTTATTCGCTATTGGCATTCATAATTCATCCAGGAAGGCTCCGGGAGCCAGCTGGACCCTGTCTGATATTTCAACGCCTCAATACCGCCGCCTGGTGGATTTTGGGCGAGTTGCACTCTACTCTAAACCAGATGTGGCTCTGTGCATCGGGGAAAATCCTCCGGCAGAGCTATCGTGTTATGTTGATCAAGACAAACACTCTAGTGCATTTGATCGCTTTTGAGACGCAATAATCAATATGATTTCGGCGTTTATTGCGTCATACAAACGGAAAATGGATCTAGCAGATCGAAATCAAATAATTGGATTTTTTTTTCTCCAGACTCATCGGCCACAGGAAAGAGGAATCTAATGTTAATTCCAGCTCGATTGTCCATTTATTTCATTGCAATCCATCCGATCAACGTATGATGTCGTACTAAGGAAAGCCGTTACTGACAATCAAGGAATCATAAACGCCCCCCCCCCCCCCCCCCCTTACTTCACGCATGATGGAGCATAATGTATACCGATCATATGCATTTGAATTTTTTAATATAGCGTGTGTAGGGGTGGACGGTATACGGTATAAACGGTATTAATTTGCTCTACGGTATGGATTTTGACTATACCGTGTAACCGGTAGAGTAGCTCTAAAATAGCAATGACGTCATGTAACCACAGCGCGACTATTTCAATCGCATTTTCCCCTAAAAATAGATAGAATTAGTCATAGATAATAGATATGTGCAAACTGGAAAAAGTTATTTAGGAGGCTTCGCGCAGTGGGCGTGTCAACACGCAATTGTCATTTCATAATAAACACATATCACCGCGGCGCACAGCAAGTTTCAATTTCAGTTCCTGGCATTTTTAACCAGTGGAGAAAGGTAAGAGATGTCCCTATCGTTTTTCTTATATGAATTATTCTACGTTAATAAAACATACCTGGTGATCAACTACAGTTTGCTGTAAACATTATGATATGCGTGTAGTGTTATGATAACGACGGCTGCAGCGGGAGCCGGGAGGACGGCGGCAGCAGTGGATTTGCGAATAGCATGCAGCTGCAGAGCCGCAGAGCCAGCGGCGCTTTCAGGTCAGGTCCGCTCAACAGCGCCCCCCCACCCAACGTCTGAAAGCTGTGACCAGACCTGAAAGCGCCGCTGGCTCTGCGGCTCTGCAGCTACATATGCTTCTAGCAAAATCCAGCATCCAGCCCGGCTGTTTGCAATGGGAGCAGCACGGACTCGGGACTTATTTTATTTGGAATATAATGACTTTATACGCAAAAGTAGCCTAGTTTTAAGTTAACATATTATAAATCTACATGCCTTGAGGATGTCATTCTTTATATAGCCTGCCTATCAGGCAAAAAAAAGTATTCTAACGGAAACACTGATACCGTGATATATACCGTTACCGTCTATGCTTCAAATTATACCGTGATATAAATTTTAGACCATACCGTCCACCCCTAATAGCGTGTATAGGAACGAAACGCCAATTGATTATGTATAATATGCGTCTGGGCCTATAACTCGCGTTCTAGGAATTACTGCTCTACACTCCAAAAACATACTTATATTCACGACGGTACTAACACGACAATGTATGAATGGAAAAATATAACGTTCCCACATCCGGAACGATAGATACCCGATGTTGAATGGGCCATAGTAATGTCGATATAGCTATAATATTTAAAAAGTTATAGCCCTGCAAAGAAGGTGAGCGATTCCATAGGCTTACAGCACTGACGGAGTGGTATAAGTTGGGCAAACTGCGTGGCACAGAATGTGTTAACTCATTCAGGGCCAACCACGTAATATTACGTGTTTGCCCGACAACCGTTGGGTGCCAACCACATAATATTACGTTTTTAGTTCGTTTAAATTTTTTTCGATTTTAATATCCTATTCAATGCCAGGGACCCGTATGTTGCCGTTAGAAGGCCTACTGTGCCGCAGAGGGTGCAGTACCGGCCAGATTATCCAAGGTGGCGGTATTGAGCTGCAGTAAACCCTGTTCCAGACCCTGTGTTACACTGAAAGGTCTCCAGACGCAGATTTTCAGTAGACTGCAAGGCGGTCGCATCCAAACATCTACGCGACATCCGATGCATATGCTGTGGTTGGTTATGTCATGGGCCAAATGGATATCGGATGGAGCAGATATCGATCAAACAATTGGAATATTATTTTTGGAATACTCTCGATCAAAGGTAAGGATCATCTGACGTAAATTCTGGCTTGATTGTGCAAGGTTTTCATACCGATCCAGCTGATCAGCGTTTTAGCGTTCAATACTAATACTAATGGTAATCAGAAATACCCCCCCCCTTTCATGCATTCATGATGAAACATAATACCTACTGTATACATTTTATTCTGGAATACTAGCGTGTATAGGCAAGAAACGCCAACGCAAATAGTAGAATTGACCTATATGGCTATTACGCAGCCTTTCAGAAATTACCCCATACCGCTGTAAAATCACTTATATTCACCACGGTATAACACTGGAATGTATGCATGGAAAAATTATCTCTTTTTTGCATCTTGACCGGAAGAAACTGTGTCAAATGACTATAGCAATGTATCCATGGCTATAATATATAATATAGTTTTAGCTCTACAAACAAGGTCACGCAGTCTTTTAATGCTTGGCCCAGCTACAGTGGTCCGCGTCTAATGGCTGGCACTGATTGAGTTAACAGGCACCCAGAAAAGTGGCAATTATTTTACTTGAACTAGAATAAGGACTACATATCTTTTTTTGCAAAGCTTAGCTTTATACTTATAGCACATGCATGAGCCTAGTCTCTTTTGAAAGATAACATTCTGAAGTTAATGCAAAAAAGGAAA
This sequence comes from Notolepis coatsorum, assembly GCF_963971535.1. Taxonomy (NCBI): domain Eukaryota; kingdom Metazoa; phylum Chordata; class Actinopteri; order Aulopiformes; family Paralepididae; genus Notolepis; species Notolepis coatsorum. The sequence goes on from NC_140167.1 coordinate 48,620,224, forward strand.
ATTACTTTTAGTGCTAATGAAATAGAGTAACAGAGGTCTGAACTTGAGTTGAACTTGTGTACTCACATTTTTCTGTAGTGGTTGCAAGATTCCATATTCCAATATTCCAGCAAAGAGGTATAAGCTGGAAAACACTGCGGTTCCATAGCCTGAAGTCTTATGTAGTAGAGGTCCAAATCTTATAAAAACCCGTTCAGAAATGGGTTTTAGACGTTTTAGTAAAACTGACGAAAAAATTTAAAGCTTTCCAAAATCCATTTCCTCATCCACCACTGTGCATTCTGAAGCCAGCGTACACTCGCTGGCTACAAAGCTGACGAATAATCTTCCGGAGTGGTCATCTGACGCATGGCGCGTAAAAATATACTCTCCTGACATATCGGCATGTAACTGGAGAACCGAGGCACGGATTTGGTCGAGTGAGGTGGCGTTCGAACGGCAACAAATGGGTCTTTCGAATGGTATATTATATGTTTGGCGAAAAATGCATCCCGAGCCGCTAGACGCTCACAAAGTGACTGCGTGCGTTCCGCGCACGGGCATGACTGCCCGATGCCGGTACTTCTCCTGTTAAGACGTTAAAGAATTTTATAACGAATTTTCCATGTTCTGTCATCTAATAATATATTCTATCGGTATCGAAGTCAAAATGTTAGTATCGTGACAACAACACTACAACATACAAAAGCAGCTGGACAACCTATATCCTTTGCGTCTAGTAGGCATGGGCCAATGTGTGATTTTGGTGGTATGTGCTATTGCACGTGTGACCTTTAGTATGCATGCACAGTATAATATGCATGTAATAAATAGTTTGTTAATAAACAAAAAAATTGTCACTGTGCTCTTAAATCTTTTCATTTAGGAGCACATGTGCTCCTTGGGAAAAAGGTTAGCGTAGAGCCCTGAGTTGGTTGCAAGGATAAGGTGTTGAAAGATGGCTAAAAGCTTTCAAGTGACCCATGAACATGACTTGCATGTGGTTTTCAGAGAGTGCCGTTCATGATTAAATAGAAAATGATGACCATATAAAATGTTAGCACTAGAAATACTTGAAATAAAACTCAATGCTTGGCATTGGAGTCAAATGCGTGTGTGTTCTACCTTTTTGTGGTAGAAACTACAAAATGTAAACAAATCACAATTCTATACCAATACTTGATACTTAACTCATCAGCATGTTTCTGCTGCTCAGTATTCCGGGGAAGATGGCGGAGGCTGCGGCTGTACCCCCGCATCGGTTCTTCTGCCACTGCTGTAAGGGAGAAGTGAGCCCCAAGCTCCCGTTCGGGGATTTTGTGTTTTCCACAACAACAAAAAAAACACAGATGGGAAGCAATCACTGTTTTAGCTTGTCGATCATACTAATGTTAATAACATCCATTAATCCCAATGTTATGTTATGCTTGTTTTTTTGTAGTTCGTGTTTTAGATTAAAGTAGGCCACGTATCATGTTGTCTTTCGATTTAACTTTTAATTTTGCCAGCGAAAGTATGTCGTGTATGTCATATGTTGTGATGAATTGAAAATGGGGGACCCTGATGTAAACAAGACGAAAATCTGCACCCCCCCCCCCCCCCAACCACCTCCAATGTAAATTACCCAGTATGGTTGTCAATATCCCAATGTACCCAACCCCCCCCCCCCCACACAACCCCACCCAACCTCCTCCAATGTACAGTTTCTACGTCAAATGTATATACTCCCTTTTCTTGACTATTTTTGTATCACAAACGGTACTGTATTTGCAAATTGGTATGTCATAAATGTATAGATGTAGCAGTACTGTCTTATCTGTATGTCATATATGTCCTGATGAATTGAAAATGGGGGACCCTGATGTAAACAAGACTAAAGTCTTTCTCTGGTCTGCATCCCCTTAACAATTGTGTGTATTGAGCTGTACTGTATTGTACCCATTCTGCAATCTGTTAATAAAGTTTTCAATCAATCAATCAATCAATAGCTAAAATGGTTCTTTCAGTCTTGTGATTTAAGAGTATTCCAGATGTGTAACAAAATGTCAATGTACTCATCTCCTCTTCTCTTCCTCTAGTTTGCCGTGAACATGTTCAGAACGTTGCCTCCATCATCCAACCCGACCGGGGCGGAGTTTGACCCAGAAGAAGACGAGCCCACGCTCGAGGCCGCCTGGCCGCACCTCCAGGTAGATACATGCGTTTCAAACTGTAATCGCCCTGTGAGTTTGGTCTGCAACTGATACTATATCTTTATGAATACAAACAATATTACAAGTTTTAAAACGACTGTCAACCAAAAATAAAACTAGATAAACTCATACCTGGGGATTGAGCATTGAGATTTTGTCTTCTATGATTAAAAATAGATTTAAAAAAATAAAAAGGATTTGTCTTGTGATATGGTTTCAACTTTCTCACGACCTTAGAACTATTAATCTACTACAGGATGCTGAGATTAAGCAGCAGAAAGACTCCTACAATATATAAGCTTTGGTAACACGAACGTCAATGGTAATCTAGAATCTCATCTATCGAATTTCCTAGATAATCGTGATGAATCATGAGTGGATTTTAAATTGAATCATGGCCTCAAGAATTGATTGTGGGGTGTGTGGGTAGTGTAGAGGTCTAAACACTCTCCTACCACCGCAGAGACCCGGTACCGGACTGACAGTAGGGCAGCATGTGGTAGTCTACACCCTCCCCAGACTGACAGTAGGGCAGCATGTGGTAGTCTACACCCTCCCCAGACTGACTGTAGGGCAGCATGTGGTAGTCTACACCCTCCCCAGACTGACAGTAGGGCAGCATGTGGTAGTCTACACACCCTCCCCAGACTGACAGTAGGGCAGCATGTGGTAGTCTACACCCTCCCCAGACTGACAGTAGGGCAGCATGTGGTAGTCTACACCCTCCCCAGACTGACTGTAGGGCAGCATGTGGTAGTCTACACCCTCCCCAGACTGACAGTAGGGCAGCATGTGGTAGTCTACACCCTCCCCAGACTGACAGTAGGGCAGCATGTGGTAGTCTACACCCTCCCCAGACTGACTGTAGGGCAGCATGTGGTAGTCTACACCCTCCCCAGACTGACTGTAGGGCAGCATGTGGTAGTCTACACCCTCCCCAGACTGACAGTAGGGCAGCATGTGGTAGTCTACACCCTCCCCAGACTGACAGTAGGGCATCATGTGGTAGTCTACACCCTCCCCAGACTGACAGTAGGGCAGCATGTGGTAGTCTACACTCTCCCCAGACTGACTGTAGGGCAGCATGTGGTAGTCTACACCCTCCCCAGACTGACAGTAGGGCAGCATGTGGTAGTCTACACCCTCCCCAGACTGACTGTAGGGCAGCATGTGGTAGTCTACACCCTCTCCAGACTGACTGTAGGGCAGCATGTGGTAGTCTACACACCCTCCCCAGACTGACTGTAGGGCAGCATGTGGTAGTCTACACCCTCCCCAGACTGACTGTAGGGCAGCATGTGGTAGTCTACACACCCTCCCCAGACCGACAGTAGGGCAGCATGCGGTAGTCTACTCTACACCCTCCCCAGACCGACGGTAGCGCAGCATGTGGTAGTCTACAGTACACCCTCCCCAGACTCATGGTAGCGCAGTATGTGGTAGTCTACACCCGCCCCAGACTGACGGTAGCGCAGCGCAAAGACCATGGATGGAATTAACATAACAACGATAAAATGGGGGATGGGGGCAAATGATCCAGTTTCCCTCCCCCATGCACTCCTTACTGAGCATGGCGGGATTGTGGTGCTGGAACTCAATAGACCAGACAGCCCCTCAGATGATGGCAGTCTGGACTAAGAAAACACTGGTAGCAAGATTGGTAGATGGTGCCAGAATCAGGACATATGTTAATCAGGACTTATATTTGAGATAGGTAAATTGAAATTAGTATGCATAATGCTTGTTCTAACTAGTTTTCTCTCTGCACTGGGTGAACAGCATTGGCATTTTTTTAAATTTTTTGACTTGACTCAAGTCTTCTCATACATGTGGCTCCTGCCCTTCATCACGATGTCTTGTTTCTCTCTTCCAGCTCGTCTATGAATTCTTCCTTCGATTTTTAGAATCCCCAGACTTTCAGCCCAACATAGCGAAGAAATACATCGACCAGAAATTTGTAATGCAGGTAACAAAAACGGAGCATTTCTACAAACCCTTCTCGTTGTCTCGACAGTTGACCTATATCTCAAACCCTGCACTCTTCTCTTGATCCTCCAATAACAGCTGTTGCTTTCCTCGGAACAAGGGAAGCAACAGTTTTGATTGTAGGATCAAGAAGAGAAGAGTTTGAGATAGAGGTCAATTATATATATCTAATTATTTAAGACTGATAATCCTACTATGCTAATATGTACTATGTAGTATATAATATACTACACACAAGTTCAACACAACGTTGACGAACAATATCACTTACCCAGAGTTGTACCCATCCTGCTGACTCGTTGTACAGAACTTGTAAGTCGCTTTGGATAACGGCGTCAAACTAAATGTAAAAAATTATCAAATGTGCTGGAAGGAATAAGCCGTCTGTCTCCTGTCTCGCCTGGCAGCTTTTAGACCTGTTTGACAGCGAGGATCCTCGTGAGAGGGACTTCCTCAAAACCACCCTCCACAGGATCTACGGGAAGTTCCTGGGGCTGAGGGCATACATCAGAAAACAGATCAATAACATCTTCTATAGGTGAGTGCGCTTGATTGATTGATTCCAGTGCATCTCCCATCAATAGCTGGAGAACCGGTAGACGATGGAGGAACAGTTGCATTGAAAGTTGATCTTTGTGTGTTTCTATAGGTTTATCTATGAGACGGAGCACCATAATGGTATAGCTGAACTACTGGAAATACTTGGAAGGTACGGGCTTTGACTAAAGGCACACCGCTTGACATTTCTCTCAGCTGTGTTTGATGTTATGTGAAGAAGATTGTGGCTTAAACGTCCTACAGTATGGGCTAGTTCTCTCCCCAGACCCAACATCATTCCACTTATTTACCACAGCGAATCAATGACTGAACGAACCATGAAATTAGTATTTAATGGGTCTCCAAATAGCCTCTCGAATGCCATCTGTTGTTTTGCGTCTGTCGTGCTTCGTTTAAATTATATTCTGATTGTTGCTCTTGTCGCTTTTCTTCTCAGTATAATCAACGGGTTTGCCTTACCACTAAAAGAGGAGCACAAGATTTTCCTGTTGAAGGTTTTATTGCCTCTGCACAAAGTCAAATCACTCAGTGTCTACCATCCACAGGTAAGGGCATCACGTGTGTACGACCTTATGAGGGTGTGTTCATTTGTGCATCAAACCTTTTATTTATTTATTGTTTCAAACCTGCATATTTCAGTGAAACGATTTGTGAAATAGACCCTTCCAAACTCGACGACGTACACATTCTATGTTCCAAGTTGCTGTGTTTTGCAAATGTTAATGGCTGACGGGAAATACGCTTTGGGCCCAAGCTGTTCCTCTGAAAAAATGCAAAGAAACTATAAAAGAAGGAAGGGTCAATGTGTAGCGCATTAACGCACATTGGGGCCAACTTTAGTTTCAACCTTCAACCATCTCCTCGCTTAAACAGATTATTACCTTAGAGGTCAGAATCATTGGCAATTTGTTTCATTGTTAGCTTCAATAGAACCACCAAAGTCTGACACCAAGCAGAGCATAGAACACTGGTATTCTGACGTGATGACCGTTCCTTCTTTTATAGTTTCCTTCGAAAAATGGAGGAACCGATATTGAGGTGTTTGAATTGAGCACCTATGATCACTCCGTTTTGTGTTAAGTTTGTTCATCGCTTGGTCTGTGTTAGAGTAGGTATTGCACTCCTTACACAGAGGTAAGTCGGTAGTAGTCTGTCAGTAGTTCACAGCCTGCAAAACAGCTCTGCCCCAAGTGCCTTATAACTGATATAAAAACAGACCTGTGAACAAATTAGGCCATGGTTACACAAGACTGTTTTTGGTTTCGTTTTGTTGCTGTTTTGAATACGTTTGCTGTCCCTGTTAAATAGAAATGCCGTTTTGGCAGGAAAACGCGTTGCCCTAGCGGGAACGCTGAACATTTGTTTTAAAAACTCGCCGACAACGTGTTGTGTAATCTGCGCTGAGCCGTTGTTGCTCAACGCCCATGCGCAGTAGATACAGACATCTGCGTGCCCTCACCAACGTCCGGTGACAACAGAGCTGTCCCAAATAGCTGCAGCTACCATGTGTTGTCAAGTTATTGTTATAAGGACCCCAGTCCAAGCTACAACAGTCTGCATTCCCTTAACAATTGTTTGTATTGAGCCGTATTGTATTGTACCCATTCTGCAATATGTTAAATAAAGTTTACATCCATTTATTCTGCTAGCATTAACGATTGCATGAGCAGCTGGCTAACGTGAGCTAATGTTAGCTACCAGACCCTGTTAGCTCAGAGCCCCTCTTTCAACATAACAAGCATTAAACAAAATGGCCCAGTCATCTATTCACTTTTGTTTAATACATGAGGCGTTGTCTCTAATGTTATCTAGCTACTGATAGCTCATGATATCATCAGTTTGGTGCTGGCTGGCTAACTAACGTGAGCTAACGTTAGCTGCTCGCCACAATGCTATACTGTTATACTGGCATATTCCATTCACGTTATCATGTAAGCTAACAAAATTGCGCCGATGAGACTAAACCCCGCTTTTGGTGTTCAATTGTGTTTATGTTAGTTTTGTTTCATCAACAAATGAGAGGCAGAACACAGTGAATGTATCCGTTTTGTTTATTGCACGTTCTTTGCTGAAAAATAAGTGCTACAGTGGCTAAATAGCTCAAGGAGGCATTTAAAGATGGCGGCTTGTATATTTTTTTTGCAGGAAGTGTATTGGCACATTCAAGTTCTGATTGGTTGAAAATTGCCTTCATGTTCACCACCTACTGCCACCTACTGCTTTGACATTGTATTACATCACTGTGCTTAGGAGGCAAAACGAAGTGCTCAGGTTGCAAAACGAATGTCTAACTCGGCTGCCACTACGTTGCGACCGGGAAAGCGAAACTCATTTTGAAAACGAAACGAAAAACACCCTAGGTGTAACCTCAGCCTTAGTTTGAAAGAAAATGTGGTAATAACTCTGAATTGCATGTATACAAAGTATCACAAATTATGATATATTAAGTAAGGCTAAGGCTATTAAAGTATTTAATCTGATTAATCTCATGATTGTCCATAGTTAATCGTGATTACCGGTAATGGCAAATTAATCACATATTTTTTATCTTTCTAAATCTACCTTAAACTGATCTTTTTCAAGTTTTAATACTCTTTATCAACATGAGTAGATAAATGCTTGCTTTTTGCAAAAAAAGCATGTTTATTTATTGCCACAATGAGAAATACTGTCCAGAATCTTCAAGTAACTAAGATGTGCAAACTGCATTGCAAAACAAAATGCTGAAATCATGAACAAATTAAATAAAAACCCAACAAAAAAATAACAGATGGGCATACCAATGTACTAACTGTAACATTACATAGTAATGATTACTAACGCAGTAGTGTGTTGAACTTTACACTTTAACTATTCATCCAATTTTTTTTTGTTTAAGCGGCCATTTAACACAAACGGATGACCCTCATGCATTGCAAATTTGCATCAAATTCTAAACAGAGTGATGCACAAAATAACTTAAAAGAAAATAATAATTTAAAACAATGAATAAAGTGTGCATGAAATAATAGGGGAAAGAAAAAGTTAGGAACTTGTTACATTCCCCCACACAAGGGCTGAAAACTCACCCCCCCCCCCCTCTCTCTCTCTCACACACACACACACACACACACACACACACACACACACACACACACACACACACACACACACACACACACACTCTCCCAGCTCTCTTTCTCTCTTGCCTCTTCCTCATCTCTCTCACACCCCTCTCTCTCACACACACACACTTTGAGTCAGAAACAAACATAGTATCAATGAGAGTATCAAACCTACCCTGGGTAATAAAAAAAAAACTGCCTGTTAATCTCGTGTACAAAAATAATAAAGTGCAGTTAAAATAATTTTGCATGAACTCGTTACGCGATAACGTTGACAGCCTTAATATTAAGCTTGTCTGAACATTTACCAGTTATGCAGTGATGTAGTAAACTGTAGTACATTTGCTGCAGTGTGTCATCCAACTCTGCATGAGTGTGAGTAGATACAGTATATAACACATATGTATATTTTCATTTCAAACCTTTATTTCAACTTGTGAGACACTGAGGTTAATCTCATTTACAGCGAGGACGAGCTTACAAAACAAGACACCGTTATCAGTAGATTCATACATATAGGCACAACTAATTAGAATAAACTGTAACATTCAGTCAAGACACTTGCATTTCCTCATTTGCTTCCTCTGTCACACAGGCGGCCAAGCTGCAATGCTAGATTGAACATCCACACACTCGACAACTGCGCACCCTTCGGATAAAGTCTAGTCTATACCCTTTAGCCTCTATGGTAGAGATTAATCAAACATTCCTCAAATAGTTTAATGTGAAACCATATTTGCATGTATTGGAAGAGTATTCAAAGTATTCCCTTCCAAAATTACATGCGTCATTACATCTACTCTGATAAAAATGTGAACTGTTTTGAAAGGATCTCCCATTATGGAATATTGTTGAAGGTATTATTAACCGTTTTTTTTAAGATGGTATTATATGGATGCTTAAAATGTATTCTTCCACTGGGAATATCAGGGGAACATTTGACCCACAAAGAGGATATGGCAAATAATATATCGCACTTTTCCAAGTGGAAAAGCCTTAATTTCCCCCAGGTTGGCTCTGCATAGTGTTGCTTTGCATTTGCAGGGAGTAGCAGGCCTGAGTGTGGCGGTTATTGGACACCTGGCCTTCAGAAGGCTGAGTTGGTCACTATGGTGATGCAGGTCCCAGCCAGGCTGTTCCTGGGGCACAGGGCGTCTCTGCGGCCCAGCGGAAACCATGCGTCTGCTGGCTTATCTCACCCTGCGCTACATTGAGTTTGCTTGTGTGTTCAATCAAATGCCTGATCCTTTGAATGTTTGCTGATTTTGTGTGTGTGTGTGTTGCAGCTGGCCTACTGTGTGGTGCAGTTCCTGGAGAAAGACAGCACTCTAACTGAACCGGTAAGTCAGATCTTTAAAGAGGCTGCTTACAAATATATCATTTTAGCATATTCAGTGCATCTTAATTCTGACCGAAATCCGTGAACAAAGTAAGATGAGTTTGTTTCTGTGGAACTCAAACTGGAACTGGTAGATGATGGAACAAGTAGATGATGGAACTGGTAGATGATAAAAACAGGTAGATGGTGGAACAGGTCGATGATGGAACAGGTAGATAATGGTAGTTGATGGAACTGGTAGTTGATGGAACTGGTAGTTGATGGAACTGATAGTGTAGATGATGGAACAGGTAGATAATGGTAGATTATTGAACTGGTAGTTGATGGAACTGGTAGATGATGGACTGGTAGATGATGGAACAGGTAGATGATGGAACAGGTAGATATAATAGAAGATAAATACTTTATTCATCCCGAGGGAAATTTGGCACTACAAATCGCTGATGGTAGATGATGTAACTGGTAGATAATAATAATAATGCATTTTATTTATAAGGCGCCTTTCAAGACACTCAAGGTCCAATCACAATCCATTTAAAAAATAAAATCAGACATACGCCTGCCTAAACAGATGGGTTTTGAAGTGGGTTTTAAATGGGATGATGTTCCTGATGTCGGGGGGGAGAGAGTTCCATAGGCGGGGGGCAGAGCAGCTGAAGGCTCTTGACCCCATGGTGGACAGACGGGCTGGGGGGACGGTCAGGTTGATGGAGGAGGCAGACCTGAGGGACCGGGTGGGAATGTTGATGTGGAGGAGGTCGGACAGGCGAGGTTGTGGATGGCCTTGAATGTATGGAGGAGGATCTTGTAATCTATGCAGTGTTTAATGGGAAGCCAGTAGGGGTGGACGGTATAAACGGTATACGGTATAAACGGTATGAATTTGCTCTACGGTATGGATTTTGACTATACCTTGTAACCGGTAGAGCAGCTCTAAAATAGCAATGACGTCATGTAACCACAGCGCGACTATTTCACTCGCATTTGCCCCTAAAAATAGATAGAATTAGTCATAGATATGTGCAAACTGGAAAAAGTTATTTAGGAGGCTTCGCGCAGTGGGCGTGTCAACACGCAATTGTCATTTCATAATAAACGCATATCACCGCGGTGCACAGCAAGTTTCAATTTCAGTTCCTGGCATTTTTAACCAGTGGAGAAAGGTAAGAGATTTCCCTATCGTTTTTTTATTTTATTTGGAATATAATGACTGTATACGCAAAAGTAGCCTAGTTTTAAGTTAACATATTATAAATCTACATGCCTTGAGGATGTCATTATTTATATAGGGTGCCTATCAGGCAAAAAAAAGAATTCTAACGGAAACACTGATACCGTGATATATACCCTTACCGTCTATGCTTCAAATTATACCGTGATATACATTTTAGACCATACCGTCCACCCCTAGAAGCCAGTGTAGTTGGCGTAGGACGGAGGTGATGCGACTGATGACAGGGGTTCTGGTTATACGGGCAGGTAGATGATGGAACTGGTAGATGATATAACTGGTAGATGATGGAACAGGTATATCATGGAACAGGTAGATGATGGAACTGGTAGATGATGGAACTGGTAGATGATGGAACATGTAGATGATGGAACATGTAGATGATGGAACATGTAGATGATGGAACTGGTAGATGATGGAACTGGTAGATGATGGAACATGTAGATGATGGAACTGGTCGTTGAGGGAACTGGTAGATGATGGAACATGTAGATGATGGAACATGTAGATGATGGTAGATGATGGAACTGGTCGTTGAGGGAACTGGTAGATGATGGAACTGGTAGATGATGCCTGATGTGGGAAAATCTTCACAATGCATTATGAGATCAGACTGCTGAGAAGCTCTGTAGCTCATCTAGATCTTGACTAGGTTACATTTAGAAATGGTCCCATGCTGTTGAGATAGGGCTCCAGACTAACTTTTTACATTGGTTGCACCAGTGCGCCTAACTTTTTAATTTAGGTGCACCAGCACATAATTTAGGTGCACCCAAAAATGTTCACCGCGCTTTTTGCCGCTGCAATAATACATTTTAAGCGTTACCTTTACCATTACCTTTTTGTCAGTTCCCATACACATTCATTACAAAGTAATTAATACACAGTAATTTCTTAAGATGTTATGTAAATGATTGTAAAAAAATAACATTCTATTACAGTTAGCTCACAAAGTCCCATCCTTCACTTTTTTATGTCTATTTTAACACATTCAGCTCAGCTCCAGTTAGAGCTGTCCCCAAGCTTGTTTTTGGGATTCGAACATTCGCCAGGGTTTTTCGAACGGATGTTCGAACCATCGTTTTTAATCATGCAAACAATTTGCTCCTAAATAGGGAGGTGTATTCTGACGTCACTTTGGACCGCCCGCGAGGTCCACCCGTATAGGGATTTATCATTGGGAAAATGGATTATCGGCTATTGTAACAATTCTACCTCATGAACATTGGAAAGCTTTCCATTTGTGCACAAAATGAGTTCCCTTCTATCACTAACATTATTTGTTAAGCATTTTTGGTTGAAATACAATTCGGCATTTTCTTTTTTACAATTAATTGCAAATATTTTCATGTTAAGCTATATTAGATTGTGGATGAATACGCACAGAAAGGTACACCATGCAAATGTTGATGCTTTATTTGTTTTAAACGAGATGATTTAGAAATGGGCAATGGGCAAATTTCATTGTGTTTTCAAGATGGTGGACCGGCCGGAACCAGCAATCACGTAACCACTACACCTCATTCAAGGGTACTACGACTATGCTTGCACCTCATGGTACCAAAGCACCTCAAAGGCGCTAAAAACAAGATTACAAACATCACAAAACAAACTGGTCAGACTACTACTTGACCTTACTCCTAGAACCCACCTCACCCCTGCCCACTTTGACTTAGATGACAGAGTACAGCAACTTGCAATGGGCCTGGTCTACGAGATGCACTACACCACACAGGTACCCATGTACATGTCGAAATACTTCCCAAAGGTCAGTGAATAACATGCCCACACAACACCAGAGGGAGTTCCACAAATCATGTGCAACCCAGATTCGGCACAAACAAGGGACTAAACACATTTCGCAATTATGCCACAACAATGTGGAACGCCCTACCCACAGCCGTAAAAAGATGTGAATCCCTACCCACATTCAAAACCGCTCTTAAAGAGCACCTACGGGAGGCTGCAATTCGAAACTGGCCACCGTAAATGTCCAACCCCCCCCCCCCCCCCCCCCTAATAGACAGTCTCCTCCCCACCGTATGTATATATTTTCTCCCCACCGTATGTATATTTTTTCTCCCACCCGCCCACCCCCTCCTAATGTACAGTCTCCTCCCCATCATATGTGTATTGAGCCGTACTGTATTGTACCCATTCTGCAATCTGATAAATAAAGTTTTCATTCATTCATTCATTCACCTCCCTCTGGTACTTTATGGTCACTTCCGTCCGCGCCTCACTCCAGCGTACTTGACTTACTTGTGGGTTTTTTCTAGTTCAGTACTGTAGAGTCTTGACTTTAGACACATAGCGAATGAATGAAAACTTTATTAACAGATTGCAGAATGGGTACAATACAGTACGGCTCAATACACACTTGTTAAAGGAAACCGCCAACATTTGGGGAAATTAGCTTATTTGCCATCTTCCCTGGAGTTAGACAAGAAGATGCATACCTTTGTTGTCTCTGTGCGTGCAGTTGGCTTAGGGAACGCTCGCTCCGTTAGCTTATCTTAGCTTCATCACTGGAAGTGGGGCAGACCTTTACCCTGAAATTCCCTACAGTCACGAAATACACTCCAAATACAACTCCAAAACGTTCCTGTAAACATGTTGTGACCCGTGTATTTACCAAGTTCTTTAATAGTTGTCATACAGAAGTACAGAATACTTTCATACAAAATGCTTCTTACTGTTACGCTCCAGAGACTGTGCTAGACAAGATAGTATCAAATAACATAATAACATAATATAGCATGAATTTAGAAGAAGAAAATGAGGTCACAGTTGTTCGGTATAGACATATGTACAATGTTCTGAGTTACCATATAATATACAATACCACCTGGAGAAATAAAAAATCATTTAATTCGACATTTACGTTTTCTAAGCAAATATACTCTGAACTATTTTTTGCCGAACCACTCCTCTCTGGGCGCAGTGATTTCAGTGCTACTTTCTAACGTCGAGGGAAGCGGCCATCACCGAAGACCCGCCCAGACATTGGGCTCTGCGGCTCTACACTGACACTGAATGAAATTGCGTTTCCCCTTTCCCACAGTGTATATTAAAAAATATCTAATATAAACCAAGTAAAATATAGTACACTATAAACTAGGGCTGTCTTAAATACTTCGAAGCTTCGTTCGATGGCACAAGCTTCAAACATTAAATTTTTTTTTTTTTTTTTTCAGATTTTTTTTTTTTTATTTTTTTTTTACTTCTGTGTGTGTGTGTGTGTGTGTGCATGGGGCCATTGAGTGGGGCCGGGGGACAAATACACTGGAGGAAAGGAACCCAGCTCAGCACTGCCCAAATTATATCATCACTATTGCCTGTTTGAAGGATATCATCCTCAAACACATATACACCACCTACACGCCTATTCTCAGTCCTTGCCCCACAATGGTGGAATGAACTACCCACCCCAGTTAGGACAGCCGAATCCCGTCCAATCTTTCGCCGTCGACTAAAGACGCACTTCTTCAACCATTATCTGAAATAAAATTAGAAAAATTAAATAAAATAAATCTAACCCTAACTAACCTTACTGTCATGCACTTGTCCTAATAAACTAACCTACACTGTAACACGCAACACTTTGATGAATATTGTTACTCAGCTGATAGAGTTGTAATAGTATCCTTCCTGATAAGAGTTGTAATAGTATCCTTCCTGATAACCTGTCGTACAGAACTTGTAAGTCGCTTTGGATAAAAGTGTCAGCTAAATGACTAAATGTAAATGTGAATGTAAATGCCTTGTAGAATTCCACACATAAGAAAGAAAGAAATATACTGGGATGAATAAACAAAATAGGAAATAAAATGTAGAAATACATGCAATACATAAATAAATATGAATCTCCATATATGAAATAGAACATTTAGATAAGGTGCTACTGAGATGTTTTGGTGAGTTCTTTGTTTTTTTGTGGAAGTAGCCATTCTTAAAAATGCATGAACATTCACTGATAATTGGTCTGTAGTGGAGTCTACAAGGTCTACATTGCCGGACCATGTAGAATCCGGACCTTGTAGACTGACATAATTCTGTGCATAGTTTAGTCTACACCGGCCATATTTCAAATAATCAAAATCTTACTTCATTCATCTTAAACATTCTTGATTTGGGGGATTGGTAGTTCCCATGAAATCTGAAGTTGTTCAAACGACAACATCGATCCACCTTGAATTAAATCACAAAAGGGGCTACTTAATTCATTAATCCAATCCACTGTATTTATAGAGCACATTTAAAAACAACAAAGTTTACCAAAGTGCTGTACAAGTCCCACAACATAAGATAAAAAAAAAAAAAAAAAATATATATATATATATATATATATATATATATATATATATATATATATATATATATATATATATATATATATATATTAGAGGTGGGCATAGATTAATTTTTTTAATCTAGATTAATCTATCTGCAATCCTGGATTTAATCTAGATTAAAATGGCTCAAAAAAACAAAAACAAAAACCTGCCAAAGGCATTCAAAATATGTGTGTTCTACCCAAATAATGACCAGAAGTAAGTCCTTACTTTTTCTTTCCTCCTTATGTTTCTCAGGCCAGGTGGCCCATTACACCATGAGCCCATCTCCCGTTTCCAAAATGCATTACAGACTGTTTGAAAAAGCTGTTTTGCTATGATAATTGGTAATGAAATATCAAAATAATGTTCAATAAGATGTACTTGTGTTTAATAAGTTGTTTTATTCAGAAGTTAACACAAATAAATAATATTACCAGTACAGTACAGAGTACAGTATCTAGCACTCTCAGGAGCAAAACAGAAAGAATCATTTCAAACTTGAACTATGTGACATGGCTTGAATCAACTGCTCCAGTGGAGTTGCTCAGTGGCCAATGGTGTCAACTGTGGTTGTACTGGGCAGCTCCCAGGTGTGAATGGAACTGTGTGAATGTGAAGCAGGGCGTTCCTGAAAAAGAGCATCTGTGCTCAGCAAACCTACCCTGGGTAAATAAAGTTTTTTTTTTTTTTTTATTAATGCGTTAATTATATTATCGCGCGATACTAGTATAGCGTTAACGCAGCACGTTACCGCCGTTAACGGCCCAGCTCTTATATATATATACAAAAAATGTATTAATAATTTTCTTTTTAATTCGAAGCTTCGAATTAAAATCGAAGCTCGGCCCCGAAGCTTCGATTGCCAAAAAAAATTCAAAGGTCAGCCCTACTATAAACATAAAGTAAGATATGGACAGTATACAGGACTATATACATGTAGACCAGGGGTCTCTAACTCAATTTACCTGGGGGCCGCTGGAGGTAGAGTCTGGGTGAGGCTGGGCCGCATCAAATATTCCACAAAAAAAGGGTTTCAAGTATTCAAAAAAAAAGTACAACTGATCCAATCTTCTCAATCTTTAGCAATAACATTTCAGAACATGAACAGTTCTTCAGAACATGAACGGTTCTTCAGGCTTCTCAGTGGTGTCAGTGGACTCATCCACAGCTATGGAAATGCACTGTGCATTTTTTTTATTCTATCACAAAGCTGTTTATAAAAAAAATAGGTAAAAACCATATTATGCGTTTTCATCAATAAATAAATGCCCCACATTTTTTTATAGATTGGGGGCCCCACATTTTTTAATAGATTGGGGGCCCACAAATTGATTCTTTCATGGGGCCCAGAATCTCCAGCTACGCCCCTGGCTGGGACTTTTTCCGTCCATTCACCTTTGAATTGCAGTCGACTTTTCTTTTACTGACCATCTTTGAAAATGCCATTTTTCTGCTGGCTGCCTGCTGGCGAAAATAGGCTAATGGCTACATTTATCTCACAGAGATAAAACTGGGAGTGAGTTTACTGTAGATGCGCTGTCAACTCTGCTCCGACTTGAACTGAAAGAGAGAGACGACATGCAGAAGACCCGCCCTACTCCCCTACTCTGCCTCTGATTCGCAGACTGTGGGTGAGGGGGAAAAAGCGCTGACGGGACGCGTATGTGATTGGACCAGACTCGTACACAGACAGACGGTGGCAGTGCAGGCGGACAGCGCGCAGCACTGCTCGCAGAGGAGAGAGATAGCGAGGATGCATTTGCTTCCACTTACTTGATATCATATCACTCCGGAATCACGTTTCAACCAAGTCACTAACATAACGTTGCTGTCATGAGCCTGCGCTATGGTTAGGGATGGGTACCTTTCACATTTGAACCGATACCGGTACCGGTATCTGTGAATCGATACCGGTACCCAACGGTACCTTTTTTCTGTACTTTAGGGCGCGTTCACACCTACTCTGTTTGGTCCACTTTAAGTGGACCATGGTCCCTTTTAAGTGGACCATGGTCCCTTTAGATCGATAGTCCGTTTGGTTTGTACAGGTATGAACGCAAACCAAACTATAATGAGGACCAAACAACCGAACCATGGTCCTCTTGAAAAGTTGGGACTCGGTTCGTTTCAATCGAACTATAGTACCTAATCCAGGAAGCAAAGTAGCCTACTCCTGAGTCTCTCTAGAAGACTGGCGCCGCACGCGGACAGTCTCTCTCTTCTTCCCTCTCTCTAGACGCAGTCTCTCTCTTCCTCTCTCTCTCTCTACTCTAGACTCGCGCCGCGCGCGGACCCCCCAACTTTCTCCTGCGTGACTGAGGAGGACATTCGCGGACATTCAGATAAAGAAAAAAAAAGCTTACATACTTTTTGGGTAATTTCATAATAGCAGCGTGGAGCAGCTCTGTAACAACAACGCATCTCGAGCTGCTTCTATGCAGCTAGTAGTTGACAGCTTACGCAGGAAGGAAATCTCTCTCTCCCTCTCTCTCTCTCTCTCTCTCTCTCTCTCTCTCTCTCTCTCTCTCTCTCCTCTCCTCTCCTCTCCTCTCCTCTCTAGTCGACTAGCTCCGTGCTCATAATAGTATCTCTCTCATTACGCTGCCGGCAACTGATTACGTTTGTGAGTGCTACAGTATAGTCCAATAGATGCGACAGCATGTCCTTTGTTTACAAATTAGATCCGCACCAAACAGGGTAGTGTGAACGCAGACCAAAATTAAACAATGTATCATTTTGACATTTGGTGCGGATCTAATTTGTAAACAAATTAGAAAGTCCGGACTATCCCTGGACTTTCAGATGTGAACACACCCTTAGTCTCAAGAAATTTTATTGACCTACCTCAGTCGTAAAAAAAAATCCAAACTTCAAATAACTACAATTTCGACAGTTTTTGGCTTGTCATTGCTCCGACTGCTTTGTTGTTGAATCAAGTCAAATCCTAGATAAGCATATATTGTGCGTGTGAACGTTGACATGAAAAGAAAAAAGTTAACATTTTTTTTTTTTTTTTTTTTTTTTTTTTCTCACTTGATTCGATACTCGGTAGTACCGACGTGTTTCGGTTCGGTACCTCAAAAGTACCGAATTCGGTACCCATCCCTAGCTATGGTAGCCTACAAGTGATCAAATAAATAAAACTTCCAACTCTCGCGCAACGACTCGGCAAACAGTAGTGCACGGGCCGCATTAACACTACACTTTGATGTCCAGTAGGGGGCCGCAAAATATCATCCCGCGGGCCGCAATTGGGCCGCGAGTTTGAGACCCCTGATGTAGACAGTAGCTCAACAATTAACACTTGGACTGCCGGAAAACGCTTAAAAGCGTCATTCCCGGCCATGCTCAAGTTGCCGGAGGACGCTTTACAGCGTCCTTATATCAATATTTCAAAAATCTGCGATCGGATTCATATTTCCCCTCCGCTGGCCTGAGATCCACCAGGAGGACCCACTGAGCTCTCTGGCGGTTCAGGAGCGCCATCTGGTGGCCGATCGGCGCAATCGCCAAACAGGAAGTGCTATGGAGGTTGTGCTGGTCGGCCGTATTACTTCCGGGCACTCTGTTTGGCTACCGGGACTCAATCTCGACACAATACATAGCGATCGATTGCCAATAACTCGATAAACAACATGATTTGGACATATATACTATTATACAAGCTGGAAATGGACCCGATATTTCTACATACCATAATAGGTAAATGACTGTTCCACGCTCATCGCCCAACAGCGCGAGGAGTATACGGTAAGATTCAGCGTTATTTTTTATCGTATTCCATATAAACTGTTATGATGAACATATCACCCACACTAGATGAATGATATAACGCTGCCCACGGAATTATAAACGATCCCCCGCCCATCCGGTCATCATCATACGTAGATCATTCTAGAAGTACGTCCAATTGAAATTTTTTATATCGCCCCGATTGCCATCAAACTGTATTTCATCATCAATATAATGCATTTGGGGCTATATATCACGTTCTGGAGAAAGCTGCAGAAAGAGATGAAAACATACTTATACATTAGACCACTTTACTATGAATATGTGAATGAAAAAGTTTAACGTTGCTACACAATGAACAATACATATAGGACTTTGAATGGGCCCTAATAATGGCAATGTAGCAATAGAATTTAAAAAGTTATAGCCCTGCAAAGAAGGGGAATTTCTCCATAGACAAATAGCGCTGGCAATCCACAGTCATTTTCCGGATTTCTGGCCGGCACCCATAGTGTTAATATCAGTGAATGTAAATATAGAGGTAAACTACCGTACTTTTCGGACTATAAGCCGCGGCTTTTTTCCCCATTTTTCGACCCTGCGGCTTATATAACGGTGCGGCTTATATGTGGACAAAACCTGAAAATTGAAATATTGCTTTACTGCATTGAAATGTTATTTATCTGTTCCCTTATTTGCTAAACTTAATACAACTTGTAAATGAGTTAATTCTTGTTATTTGTCCGACAGTATTGTGTCCCAATGGGAGTCATTCTCTGTAGAGGTGGGAACTTAAAGCTCAATATAAGAACGGCCATGCACCACCACCCACAGAATCGAGAAAGAGCAATCAATCTGTCAATCCTTTCCGTGTCCGGGCCGGGTGAGGTTTCCTGTGTTGAGTCAAATTAAGCCGCAGGCTCCACTCCTTACATATGGTAATTAAACATTAAAACACATGCGGCTTATAGTCAGGTGCGGCTTATAGTGCGAAAAGTACGGTAGTTTGTTAGTTTGCCCCATGCATCATGATGATTATAATAGTCACTTACTCGATAGACAACTGTCCGTTAGGTCCACTCTGCACGGGCCGTTTTTTCCAATTTATTTTCGGAACATGGAAAAAAGTTCCAACCACTTCTGGATGTGTTAGTGCTGAGAAATGTTCCTTGCTCGTTAGACAGTCTCGTTGTGCACTGTCCTCTTCATCCGATATATGAAGCCTTCCGATCATTGATGGCAGCACAGAGTCCCATTCATTACAGCAGAAGCACTCTATTTCTGTCGGCATAGGTTGACATGATCCACATTTGCACCACCAATCCGTGTCTGTTCTGACTCTCCCCTCGGCCCCAAGCTGTTCTGCTTCATCCTCGCGTCTTTCCCGGTCAGCTTCCAAAACACGTAGTTCCTCCTCTGTGTATTCGGGTTCAAAAAGATAAGCTTCTGGATCTTTGTTTGTCCCGAAGTATTCATCATCCTCTGAGGATTCCTCTTTCAAAGTCGGCCATGATTAGTAGCAGTCAAGTTAGTCTGTCGCTAAGCTATTAGTCACATTGGTAAACACTGGCCGGCCGCCTCCCTCGACATTAGAAAGTAGCACTGAAATCACTGCGCCCAGAGAGGAGTGATTAGGCAAAAAATTGTTCCGAATATATTTGCTTAGAAAACGTAAATGTCTAATTCAATTATTTTTTTTATTTCTCCAGGTGGTAAATACACAGATCACAACATGTTTACAGGAACGTTTTGGAGTTGTATTTGGAGTGTATTTCGTGACTGTAGGGAACTTCAGGGTAAAGGTCTGCCCCACTTCCAGTGATGAAGCTAAGCTAATGGAGCGAGCGTTCCCTAAGCCTACTGCACGCACAGAGACAACAAAGTTATGTATCTTCTTGTCTAACTCCAGGGAAGATGGCAAATAAGCTAATTTCCCAAAATGTTGGCGGTTTCCTTTAACACTTTCAGAGCCCTTGATTAACCTTGATTTACCCCGTTGAATGCCACCATCCACTTCAATGTTAGCGTTAAAAACGCCTAATCTATGTTTTAAATTATGGCTATGTGTCTAATTTGCCCGTCGCTTATCAATGACTCGTTTGCAGTCAACATTGTCGAAACGGATTGTTTTTTAATCGGTTCATATCCTTTTTATAGCATTTCGAAAAGCTATCGTTCTCTCGGAAATTTCCGGGAAGATAGAAAGATTCCCTCAAACGGCATTTATTGGAATATTCTCGAATACACTAGACACGTTGTCATTTGTCGGCCTATTTATGAATCGTTTTCAAATAAACGCTAGATTATCGATAGTATATGTGTACGTATGCACGCTATAGATGCGAGCTGAAAAATCGATTCTCTCGTTCCCGCAAGATCACACACACACGGCACATAGGGGACACGCCGTTATCTCAGCGAAAACAGCTCCGATTACCCCAAGACTGGTAACATAGACTCCTTACCTTAGATCAGATGTTCTCCAAAAAGATTATTCCAATTCCTGATCGCCATTCCAAATATCGATCGCGTTGATTGATTGATTATTGGCTGCTGTGATTATATAATCCAGGCTGCTTTCCGTCCCGCTATGACTTCCATGTTGATCAGACTTCTTGCCAGCACAAGGAGCCAGCTGGCTCCGCCTCTACATATCTACAGATCCAAGGTCAGTCTAA
This sequence comes from Notolepis coatsorum, assembly GCF_963971535.1. Classification (NCBI taxonomy): domain Eukaryota; kingdom Metazoa; phylum Chordata; class Actinopteri; order Aulopiformes; family Paralepididae; genus Notolepis; species Notolepis coatsorum. Next base: position 48,641,360 of record NC_140167.1, read on the forward strand.
GCGACTGACCTGCAGTTACACAGGGATAGACGATTTGGGGGCGCTTTTTTCCATTCGGAGCTCCTGTAGGGCCTGGTGTACCAACGGGAGACTCTGTTGATTAAAAATGAATTCAGATTGCTAATAAAACAAAACGATATTTGTCCTCGTGGGCACTCAACGGGTCGGCTGATAAAACTAGATATGTCGTCCGTGGCACTGAAAGTGTTAAGGGGATGCAGACCAGAGAAAGACGTTTGTCTTGTTCAGGGTCCCCCATTTTAAATTCATAGTGAACATTGCTGCGGTTGAGTAGTAGTACCTACGTACTGGTCACGGGAGGCTTCAATAACGTTTGAATGATAATCCATTTTGTGAATACATTTGTTGGCCGACGGCTCCTGCTACCTTAACGTTAGCTGCGCTCTAATGTTACATAGCTTAATTAACCTGCATGACATACCTGTGTAATGTTAAGCAACTTCTGTTCCGCTGGGAAAGCATCACTGCATACACTTTGTTTAATCCAAACGTCCATTCGGAAACGTTGTATTATGCAACCAGTATGAGATGATGTGCTTTATCGTTTCAATTTGAAAAGTTGATGCTCATTTAGTTTAGCCCGTCATTCAGCGAATACAAATTTCAGGGTGATGATCAGATGCAGATCAGGGCTGGTCTTTGCAGAATGCACGTGTTAGAGCCAATCAAAGGCAGAGATTCTTTTTTTCTTCTTTTTTGAGAACGCACATGGCCATGGGGGGGGGGGGGAGGAGAGACTCTACACAGACAGACAGACAGACAGACAGACAGACAGACAGACCTGCTGGGAGCACCAGTGCGACAAGGGAGAACATTAAGTCGCACTGAACTGATTTTCGGTCGCACAGTGCGACTAAAATGGTCGCACTTTGGAGCCCTGTGAGACCAAACGCACTGGCATGTCGGACTGAGACAAGTTTAAGTATCTGAACCAGGGGTGTACAGTGCGACATATATATCGCACGTGCTACAGCAACAGCTGTCTGTGCGATGGATGGATTTACTTCAGTAGCACTGGTGCGATAGGGATTCGGTTCATATAGATACTCTTATTTTGAAAATCCTGTAGCGGGTCTCATTTCTGCCCACGCGCAGCTCCAGCTAGGCTCCGAAAGCTAGTAACGTTCAGGTGCATATGATACTCTTATTTTGAAAAAACTCTTGTGACAACTCGACGAGTCGTATCCGCCCTATCCGTGCTTCTGCAAGGAGCAGCGCGTTGGTCGGTTGGTGCGCACTGCTGCGTTAACACAGCAGTGCGCCTACACGTCCCGAAATAAGTCCGTGGTGTTTTTTCTTTCTCGCAACGGGTCAAATGCATCTACATGCTTTGCACCGTCGCCATTCCTTTATGCGCACATCGCCCGAAATTAACGTTTATGTACCATTACAATCACTACAACGTTAGCAAGCTAACAAGCTAATCCTGATCAGAGGCGCAGAGCCAGCAGACACAGTGTGGAAAGGGAAATGGGGGGGCACTCTCTCCCCTTCCCTGTGTGTGTGCGTGCGTGCGTTTGGAAAGACGATGAAGTCACTAGTCAGGACTCAGGACAGGAGTATATTATAGTAAACTGAGGATGGACAGATAATGATGATATTCAAATATAAACAAGTTTCGAGAGGAGTGGAAGTTTGAAGAGACTAGACTACAATATGATGCGGGGGTGGTGAGTTGAAACAGTGTGTGTGAATGAATGAATGAAAACTTTATTTAACAGATTGCAGAATGGGTACAGTACGGCTCAATACACACAATTGTTAAGGGGATGCAGACCAGAGAAAGACGTTTGTCTTGTTTACATCAGTGTCCCCCATTGTGTGTGTGTGTGTGTCCCAACCGACCCCACTTCTATGTTTCAATAAATTATTTGCATTTAAAACTATTAACGCTGACTCATTCCTTCAGTCCACTCAAAATTATGCTAATATTCCTTATGTTGTTTATGATATTAATTGAAAATAGCATATGAGAGTATCATAGTAATAATAACACATGGCGATATACTAAATGACAGCCAAACATGGCACTGCAACTAAATAACACAAATACAATAGGCACATTTGTGACTGTTACAAATATAACACGTTTTATACTTGTGCTACAAGATTTTGGCCTGTGCTACAAAACTATCAACCTCTGTAGCACCAGTGCTATGTGCAAAAAAAGTTAACGTACAGCCCTGATCTGAACATACTAATATAATGATCATTGGTAAAAGGAACACGGCAACACTATGGGAAATGTGCTTGCCATCTTCTCCAGAGTCAGACAAGAAGATGGATACCAATTAATTTCCCCTCTGTGCGTTCAGTAGAAAGCTATCCGGCTGCAAGCTAGCCTAGCTTAGCACAAATTAATGGAGGCGTATACGGATCAAGTTCAAGTTCTCAAGTTCTTTAATAGTTGTCATACAGAAGTACAGAATACTTTCATACAAAATGCTTCTTACTGTTACGCTCCAGAGCCTTTTAAGTTCCTTGGCATGATGTTTCCTCTTCCTTCTCCCCAGGTGGTGATGGCTCTGTTGAAGTACTGGCCAAAGACCCACAGCCCCAAGGAGGTGATGTTCCTCAACGAGCTGGAGGAGATCTTGGACGTCATCGAGCCCTCTGAGTTCGTCAAGGTCCAGGAGCCGCTCTTTAGGCAGCTGGCCAAGTGTGTGTCCAGCCCGCACTTCCAGGTACCTTGACCACAGAAACACGGCACCCGGAAAGCTGAACGACCACCAACATTATGGGGAATAAATCCCACCGTCACTATTGTCTTCCGTCATTGATTCTTTCATTAATTCAAACCTTAATTCATTTCCGTAAGAATCATTAAGGTTTTCTCTTGTTTACAAGGACATCGAGATTACAGGCAAGTTAAACCATTGTCAAAACGCAAATTTAGGAGTGTAAGAAATCAGTTTGACAGTAGGTCATTGAGTAAATATGACAAAAAATTTAAGAGATAAAAATAAATTGTTACATACTGAAGCGGAGAGATTTGTGATCATGTTTTTTAATTGTCGAGTGTCAATTGGGGGGACAGTGGGGTATTTACTTTTTGTGTGACTTGAAGGTCATTCCAAGAAGCATTAAAAGCATTAAAACAAAATACTTGACTTTCCAAATTCAGTCTGCACTCTTGAGACATGAAGCCAGTCATCTGAGCGTGTCGGATAGGGTCCATAATTCCCATCTAGCATCATAGTGATATAAGGTGGTAATTTCCCAGCAATGGCCCTGAAGATGAACAGTTACCGATGTTTATTTCCCCTCTCAGAGAAGCCCAACCCACTTTATCTATTTGCTATGACTTCATTGTACTACTACAGTTGTACGATCACATTAATATGATGGATTATTTATTTATTATAAGAGCTTTGCAATGCCTGGCACTCTGTATTTACATAGATGTTTCTGTGATGGTAAAGCAGTTGCATGTCTTTAATTTCAAATGAACATAGACCAATGTTGTTTTCAACCACATTTGATTTTCGTCATATTTAATAATAATTTCTTGGTGCATGTCAACAGGCAAAAGTAGATGTATGTAATTGTTTCATAGGTTTCTATGTTGCATTGTTGTGGCTGATTTCTTGTCCGAGACTATGGCCATAGAGAAGATCCTTCCAGAACCGAAGAAGGTTGGGGACTGGGGAGCTCTCTAGATTTTAAGTCATAATTGTTCTGTCCAAATGATCATGATCAAAAGGTCCACGTTTTTGAGAAGAAAATAATGAAGTGGGACACGGGAGTCCAGCTCCAGTGGTCTCCCACAGCGATGGGAAGATGGAACAGGTTATTAAAAGATCGCCTTGAGCCTCGTCTGTGCTTCACACAGGATGTTTACCCTGAATGAGGTCTTCTAATATCCACTTCTATCTTTGATAAGGCAGGGGATTTAGAATTTCGAGGAATTGCACGCTAAAAACTAGCTCACCGCTACAATGCAGGTCGTCCCCTGGCGTCACCAGCTGCAGCGCACTCTAAAAAAGAAAAAGAAAAAAATGGCTACTTAATAAAACATAGACGGGGAAAAAAATGAGCTGGAGCTTCACACCCCCCTAACCCCGCCCCCCCCAAAAATTACGACATGGCTAGTCAGTCATGACCTATCGAGCTCCGCCTTCTTTTCTTGATCCTCCAATCGCAACTGTTGTTTCTGGGCGCCACGGGACTGTGCATGGCCTGAGGTTTATGTGTCGTTCTCTCCAACCTGCAGGTGGCAGAGAGGGCTCTGTACTACTGGAACAACGAGTACATCATGAGTCTAATCAGCGACAACGCAGCCAAGATTCTGCCCATCATGTTTCCCGCCCTCTACCGCAACTCCAAGACCCACTGGAACAAGTGAGACACCCCGCTATAACCTCTCTATATACACACTGTAAAGATCCACTGGAACAAGTGAGACACCCCGCTATAACCTCTCTATATACACACTGTAAAGACCGAGTGGAACAAATGAGACGCCCTGCTATAACCTCTCTATATACACACTGTAAAGTTCCACTGGAACAAGTGAGACACCCCGCTATAACCTTTATATACACACTGTAAAGACCCAGTGGAACAAATGAGACACCCTGCTATAACCTCTATATACACACTGTAAATATCCACTTGCATACTTTTGTTTATTGTTATTTGCACAAACATACATTCTGGAGTAAAATAAGTAAAAGAAGAACAGTTCAAATGTGCAGGAAAGGTCAAAAAGCCCAAGGGCTTATAAGCCACCTCCCCTCTTAAACCTATATATAGGATAACTACACAGAAAATGGTTCTGTTTGAAATGTTGTAATTTCTTTGACATTGAGTGATAACTTGTTTAACTGAAACCAATGGGGAAAATGAATGCGTCCAGAATTTGCTTTATCAATAAGGGAATCAAAATTATTGTCAGTGACGAAGAGATTTGTGTCATCAGCTAATAATATAGGTGACGATAAACTGGATGCATTTGCAAGATCACAGACATTAAAGCGCTCAGTCTTGAGACGGATTTCCGTTAATTTGATTCGGAGTTGTGACGGATTAATGATTTTGTAGACGGAACAACATAAGCACCCGCCAAGCACCAATGGCGGGCAGGTTTTAGGTTTGGTGAGTGACATTTGCGAGGTCTGAGAGGTCTGTCCGCCACATGGCGGGTAACAAAATAGTCATGTAAAATAATTAAAACTGCGGTGTGTTTTGGTCTTACGACAGTCGCCTTTTTTGCAGCCTCGCGTGTCGATCTCTCCTTGTTTACCGACGTCACATCCACCACCTGCTTATGTACCTGCTTGCACTGTAACGTTACGCACGCCTGCTATACCGATTACTTTAGCTAACATTAGCTTAATATCGTTAAATGGAAGGATTCGAATTTAAACTATAAATAAGCACGTCTCATACTGGTTTCATAATACAACGTTTCCGAATGGACGTTTGGATTAAACAAGTGTATGCAGTGATGCTTTCCCAGCGGAACACAAGCTGCTTAACATTACAGGTATGTGTCATGCACGTTAACGCAGCTAACGTTAGGTAGCAGGAGCCGGCCCGTCGGCCAACAAAGTTGTTTCAACAAATTGATTCACAAAATGGATTATCATTCAAACGTTATTGAAGCCTCCCGTGACCAGTAAGTAGGTACTACTACTCAACCGCAGCAATGTTCACCAGGGCTCTACAGTGCGACCATATTACTCATTTGCCCCTAATAATGTGTGTGCGAACCGGAAAAATCAATTACTCGCACAGTGTGCGAGTGAAGATTACAACCTTTCTCTCCGCTGCTAATCGTTCAAAAACTACAAGTCCCACATTGCACTCAAGCCAACGGTCCAATCACAGTAGAGTGACGTGACTCGTTTCAAGGAAAAGAAAGGAAATGACCAATCGGAAGCTCTCATTTGCTTTTTTACTTCCGGACAGTCCGCCATTGCCCTAAGCGAGACTTTTCCGAGACGGTAACATTAAGTTAACTTATTCTAGTCTTACCAATAGCAATAGATTTTAGAACACCTAGATTTATCGATAGCAATAGTAATATAACGTTAATGCAACAAAACGAATGCCTTGCTTTGTTAATCATAACGTTGATGCAGTAGCGTATGTCGTTGTGTTGGCTGTAATGGACATGAGAATAGCAACACTGTGTACACATAAAAATTGCGATTATAATCTATTCTAACATTTTCAAATCGATGCAGTTGAATTTTCCCCTTAGGATCGATGCATTGTTACACCCCTACACCAAAGTCACTGGCCCACTGTGCGTGTGTGTATGTGTGTGTGCTAACTTGGCTAGCGTTATCAACAGCAGAGGTGGGCAATAGGGTCCAGCTGCAGCGCCGGAGTGCAAGCGGTGTGACGTAATTGGCAGAATCGACTGTCAATCAATGATCTACCTGACACGCAAACTCATAAACAATGTTTCTGTACTGGAGGTGTACAGTATTTCAATAGGCAACCCTGAAAGGATTCTTTTTCTAGAAGAGCAACACTAGCCAAAACATAGGCATTGTATGCATTAAAGGGGCAAAAGCTAAAGTTAAGTGACTGTTACTTTTGTAGCAGTAGTTCAATGTCACTGCCTTTTTTATTAGGCCTAGTTGTTGGCCTACAACTTTGCCACAGTAGGCATTAATCACTTAATAGTTCAAATGTGTCCCATTCCCGTTTGCACACGCAGATACACACACACGCACACAGTGGGCCATTGACTTTGGTGGTATGTGCTATTGCACAGATGTGTGTCCCGTTTGCACACGCACGCACAGTACAAATATACATTTATTTAAATAAATAAAAAAAAATATCTTGAAATATTTTCACTGTGCTCCTAAATATTGTTGTGTGCTCCTACATTTTTTCACTTAGGAGCACATGTGCTCCTTGGGAAAAAGGTTAGCGTAGAGCCCTGTTCACTATGAATTGAAAATGGGGGACCCTGATGTAAACAAGACAAGCGTCTTTCTCGGTCTGCATCCCCTTAACAATTGTGTGTATTGAGCCGTACTGTATTGCAAACCATTCTGCAATCTGTTAAAGTTTTTATTCAATCGCTATGTGCCTAAAGTCAAGACTACACAGTACTGAACTAGAAAAAACCTGTGAGTAAGTCAAGTATGCTGGAGTGAGGCGCAGACGGAAGTGGCCATAAAATACCAGAGGGAGGTGAATGAATGAGAACTTTATTTAACAGATTGCAGAATGGGTACAATACAGTACGGCTCAATACACACAATTGTTAAGGGGATGCAGACCAGAGAAAGACGTTTGTCTTGTTTATATCAGGGTCCCCCATTTTCAATTCATAGTGACATTTATGACATACACAACATACATGACATCATGACATTTATGGCATAGGGACATACATGACATACAGGTATATAGTACTGTTACATTTGTGACATATACGATATGCAAATATACAGTACTGTTACCCATAGATCCTAACAGAGAATCAGGGTTCCCACGGACCTGGAAAACATGGAAAACATGGGATTCATGGGATTCATTTTCCAGGTATGGAAAGGCATGGAAACTGAGCAAAAGTGACCAATTACATGGAAATAGAAACAGTTGTCCTGGAAAATTGTATTGGATGATGTGTAATAAAATGTAACTATTGAGCACAGAATTAACATGAGTTTATAAAAACCCTTTACACGTGAACAGCTTTTACTGTAGATAGAAATGGATGATCCCATGTTGTAGAGCATGCTCTTGGCATCCTATATGGTATATTGGATGTTGGAATTTGATGCAGGCAGCTTGGTGAGCCAATGGAGCCTTGGCATCTACAGTGAAACTTCTTATGCAAGTTTATCCTCAAATGTAAGTAGCTGTGTTTTAACGTTAGTTAGTAAGCAGTGCAATCTTGCTAACTAGCTAGCCAACGTTAGCTCTCATAACGAGCCAGTTAGCCAGCGCCAGGTACAGTAGCTAGCCAACGTTAGCTCTCATAACGAGCCAGTTAGCCAGCGCCAGGTACAGTAGCTAGCCAACGTTAGCTCTCATAACGAGCCAGTTAGCCAGCGCCAGGTACAGTAGCTACCAACGTTAGCTCTCATAACGAGGCAGTTAGCCAGCTCCAGGTACAGTAGCTAGCCAACGTTAGCTCTCATAACGAGCCAGTTAGCCAGCGCCAGGTACAGTAGCTAGCCAACGTTAGCTCTCATAACGAGCCAGTTAGCCAGCACCAGGTACAGTAGCTAGCCAACGTTAGCTCCAGGGGCGGGGCTAGGGGGTGGCTACTTGGGCTCAAGCCCCGAATGTTTTCTGAAAAGTCCCGAATCTATTTTAAATTTTTTTTTTTTTTTTTTTTTTTTTTTCTGACAATTCATCATTGTTACATGAAAATATGTTTGCACCAGATTTAGCAGAAGCTAATTTCCATTTGTGGTCTATCCAGCTGCTAACTGTATTTGAGTGAGTTAAGTCTTGGTGTCATGGTAGACTCAGACCTAAGCTTTAAATCACAATCAACAAGTTGACAAAAACTTAATTCTTCCACCTTAGAAACATAGCTAAAGTACGGCCATTTATAAATCAAAAGGACGCTGAAAACCAGATCCATGCCTTTATTTCAAGCCAACTCGACTACTGTAATGCACTCCTTACCGGCCTCCCGAAAAAATACGATGATAACTATTTTATTGCAATGCACTATTGCATTATTTTATTCTATTTTACTAACTATTTTATTGCACTGCACTATTTTACTTTGTATCAGTGAATCATAGACGCCTGGCCATAAGAGCATTCGGAGCATCTCTGCTCTCCCACTATTGAACTTGGGGGAGCAAAGGTATGCTCTTGCTCCACCACTTTTTGATCATATGAAAAATATGATATACCCCCCCCCCAATATATAAATCTAACCATAACTATGTTATGGTTAACTGAGTTTTATAGTGAAAAGAGCAGCTTTATTGGTCAAGATTGAAGGCTCTATATTGCAGGAAATTGCACGTACAGGTTAATTAAATTCAAAAAAAATCTGCCGCTTGCCTGCAAAAAAAATTAAAAATTAGAAAAAAAATAAAATAAAAAGACGGGCACCTATCTGGGCTAAGCCCCGGATCTCCTATAATCCTAAATCCGCCCCTGGTTAGCTCTCATAACGATAACCAGTTTGATTTACAAAAGCTTTTACAAACGCTTTTACAGAGTAAGAGTAGTAGGGGTGAAACGATGCAACCTCACAACGATTAATTTCGATTATGATTACGAGGAGTTGAGAAGAGTAGGAAAAGAAGACAGGAGCGGACACGAGGGGAGGTGTGGAGAGGAGGACAGGATGAGATAGGAGAGGAGTGGAAGAGAGAACATATATCAATCCCAGTGCTCATGTGTTCCAGTTCAATAAATTGTTGTTCATCTACAGCTTGTTGCATTATTTCATGCATTGATATTATCAATAAGACATAATCTCTAAGCATTTACAATGTAGACTTGACTGGTACATCTTTTAAATCAAGTAAGTAGTCAGGTGTCCTAGGGGGTTGTGTGTGTGAGGGGAGGGGGGGCGCGGATGGGGGCGGAAAACTTCAGGGGCCTATAGATCATCACTTAATATGGTACCTGGAAAATCAGGAGGTAGTATGGAAAAAAAATTCAAGGCAAGCGTGGGAACCCTGAGAATATATACATATGGGGAGGAGACTGTACATTAGGAGACTATACTGTACACAAAGTGACGTCAGACTACACCTCCCTATTTAGGAGCAAATTGTTTGCATGATTAAAAACGATGGCTCAAACATCTGTTCGAAAAACCCTGGCGAATGTTCGAATCCCAAAAACAGGCTTGGGGACAGCTCTAACTGGAGCTGAGTTGAATGTGTTAAAATAGACATAAAAAGTGAAGGATTGGACTTTGTGAGCTAACTGTAATACAATGTTATTTTTTACAATAATTTACATAACATCTTAATTACTAATGTGTATGGGAACTGACAAAAAAAAGTAATGGTAAAGGTAACGGTTAAAATGTATTATTGCAGCGGCAAAAGGCGCTGCAAATTTTTTTTGGGTGCACCTAAATTATGTGCTGGTGCACCTAAATGAAAAAGTTAGTCTGGAGCCTGAAATTTGAACTATACATAATTTGAACTACCGTATACACAATACATGATTTGAACTATAGACTACATAATTTGAACTATACAATAATACTGAATTTGTACTATACACAATACTGAATTTGAACTATACATAATTTGAACAATACACAATACATCATTTGAACTATACACAATACATAATTTGAACTATACACAATACATCATTTGCATTCAACACCTTACCCAAGTCCTTGCCAAATGCAGTGAAATCTGAGGAGCTTGGTCAACTGAATGAAGAGGTGCGAGCCTACCAGATTTAGGAGCACTGCACAGGCTAAACACTTTGAGGAGAATACTGAACAAAGTCAGTCAACACTTGCAATCAGTTTCATTTAATGAATTAAAAAACGGCATTGACATCACGTAAAAGCAAACTGGCAAAAAATATGTTCAAAATGATCTAGTTCCCTTAAAACGCTAACGCTATTAAATACAAATATATAGTGGAGGTTAAAATAAGAATATGACTTGGCCTGAAAAAAAGCCAGGAGATTTTTTTTGCTTTAATCCCGGAGATCATTCACATACATCAAAAACAAGGGTCCTAGAATGGACCCTTGTGGAACACCACATTTTAGTACAGCCAGCTGTGATCGATTACCATTGAAAACTACAAATTGCTCTGTGTTGTTTAAGTAATTTTCAACCCATTCTATAACCTGTTTTTTTAAGACCATAACATGACATTTTTGATAATAGAATTTCATGATTCACTGTGTCGAAAGCCTTTGATAAATCTAAGAAAATGCCTAAGCTATATTCATTTTTCTCCAGTGCAGCGGTAATTTTTTCTCTAAGGTGCAAAAGAGCCATATATGTAGAATATTTTTTTCTAAAGCCATACTGATGTTCGAACAAGATATTGTTGTCATCTAGATGTTTCATGATTCTAATATACCAGCTTTTCAAAATAAAAAATTAAAACAAGGTAGTATCGATAGTAGGACGATAGTTTGAGATTACAGAGGGGTCGTCAGCTTTAAACAGCGGTATATCCTTGGTAGGTCTGTCCCCGACTAAGGATTTGGATGGTCGACTAGGATTGGCCAAAATTTGACGTTAGTCGACTATTGGTAGACAAAAAAAATATATATATATATTATAATTTTTGTATTTACATTTTTTTATTTAATTTTTTTTTATCGTTCCATTTGGGCTGTGGGGGGTGCTTAATGTCTGAAGGAGTCGACTGAAGGCTTCTTGTCCTCTGCAAAAGCATGCAATTGGTCCACTGATGGATACATCTTGATATTGTCTAGTCTAGTCTAGTGTGTTCATTAGATGGGTTAAATCCTCTTTCAGTGCCTCTGTGCCTGTTTTCTTAGGCAGTTAGCCTCTGGTATGCGTGCCATTAGCGTTAGCCACGCTTCTAGGCCTCTTTTCTTTTGGAAAGAATGAATTTTTTTTTTTTATTATTATATTCGACTTAAGAGGTTGGCCAGTCGACTACGGCTCCTTTCGACCGATTAGTCGACTAATCGATTAATAGGGGTCAGCCCTAATCCTTGGCAACTTTGAAGGCTTGAGGGATAGTGCCTGATTCAAGGGACATGGAAAAAATGAATGATAAAGGATCAATAATTGAAGATGCAACCTTTTTGATCAAAGAGACTGGAATTTCATCATGGTCAGGAGAAGAGTTTTTGAGGCTCATAATAATATCAAGTACTTTACAGGCTCAAAAGCATTTAGAGGAGCATACTCTTTACTTATAAAATCAGTTGGAGAACCAAGAGCATTGCCTATATGTTTTGCAAGACATGGTCCCACATTCACGAAGAAGTTGTTCTACTATATCCCTATTCGCAATTTGGGATGGCTGTTATCTTATCCGTACCATCCTGAAATTCAGTTGTGGATGGAGAAGAGGAGTGTCTCATATTGAGTCATGTTTTCAGGGTGTCCCATCACAGGCTGTCGCGGTAACCGCACCACCGCAATCCTGTGGTGTGTCAAGGATGGAGAACAGACAACCACGACAAACGTGGTTAAAAAAATTAAGAAATACCGGGGGCGTGATCATTTTTAACTCTGTTCATTTAATGACGAGATTACCTCGTGCATCCTTTTTCCAGTAGCATGAGCTAACTTCACGTTTCCATACAGTTTACAACTCGCAGATGAGATCAGGATTTATTTTCATATGCCGGACTCGAGACCCCAATGTATACCTTTTCCTGTATTAATCTGAACCGTAGTAGAGTACAGGGGAGCGTTCTCCTAACACTCCCGGGCCGAAGTGCCGGTCATGTAACTTGTTTGTTATATCTAGCCGGACTTCGGGGTAATTCCCTCTGTAAGGTGGTGACAGTAGACCAGAAAACCGCTCTCAAGGACTGGGCATTAATTTCCGTTTGCAGCTCTCTATTCTTAATGTTATTGACTAACGTCACATGCAAATTAAGTGCTGCCTCTCTCTACCGTCCCCGCTACACTCGGAACTACATTAACGTTTCCCTACTCTCACTTCGTTACCGTTGGTTAATGTTATCATAGCTATTATCTGTAATGTCAACTGGATAACGTTAGCTTTGTTTGCAAACGTTAGTTAACGTCCGCTAACTATAACGTTGGCTAGTTTTCCCCAATGACACAAGTTGTGATATTGTTATTGACTAACGTTACAAGCAAATTAAGTGCTGCCTCTCTACCGTTCCCGCTACACTCCGACTACATCAACGCTTCCCTAATCCCTACTCTCACTTCGTTAACGTTATCATAGCTATTATGATCTGTAATGTCAACTGGATAACGTTAGTTTTGTTTGCAAACGTTAGTTAACGTTCGCTATCTATAACGTTAGCTATAGGCTAGCTATTGGCTAGTGTCCCCCAATGATGAACAATGACACAAGTTGTGATATTTAACTACTGTAGCTATGTGCATTCAAATTCACTAACGTTAAAATAGTGTTATAATAACGTTAAATGTTCGCTCAAATAACGTTAGTTTTAAGTTGGAGAAGGGATGTGTGACTATGCTGCTTGCGTAGACCTACAGTATTATATCCCACAACGCATTACTCTTAACACATTCGGGGCCATTTGGATGAGTCTAATTAATGGCAAGAGGCCCGGGGAATGTAAACAAACGTGGGGCTGTTTGTACAGCTAAATCTATACTTTATAGTATTGCTATCTGTCCATTCTCATTATCAATTGCGTCCATAAACCGTCCCTTCAAAATGGCTTAAAGAAAAAAAAATCATCAATAGGTTCTCATTTTATAGCGCCGTGAATATAAGCGTTATACGGGATTTGGGACTAGTATATTTTCTGGAAGGCTAGATATAGGGCTAATAGCTGCTAACGTTATATCCAATGGCATTTCCGTTTTACAGATGCTACAAAATAACTCGAACTGCATATGATCGGCACGATCCCAAAGCATGTATGCATGAAAGGGGGGGGGGGGGGGGGAGTCTAACTAGCCACATAGGCCGATCGCCTGGATGGCTATCAAAACAATGCCCGATCAGGCTGTAATTTACGTGAAAAAGATCTTACCGTGGTCCGGGCTGATCCCCCCCCCCCCGAGCTTTTCCCAGTTATCGATCGACATCTGGTAGATCGATATGTCCATTGGCTGATGATAAATCCCCTTATTGCATGGTGAAATCTGCGATCCGAAACGTAATCCAAGCTACATGCTGCACATCCAGAATCCTCCTACTGAAATCTCCATTGAGAGTAAAAAAAAAAAAAAGACTGATCCGTTCAGCCACAGGGCACACTGCATTAGCGCGATAGCGCCCCTAAGACGATCTGGCCGGTATTGCACCTTCTCGAATTCATGGAGTAGGGTAAATCTGCAGTGCCGCTCGGCGACCTTGAATAGGTTATTAAAATGGAATAAAAGCAATAACAACTTCCCGCGGATATATCCGTGCCTCTGTCCACAACGGGTGGAATCGAAACACGGAGATCTCCGTGCTTGGGCGGGAATGTGTTAACACTATCAGTGCCGACCTTGTTTACCTTTTTACCCGGTTGAATGCCATCATCCACTTCAATGTTAGCGTTAAAAACGCATAACTTATGTTTTAAATTATGGCTAGTTCAAGTTTCAAGTTTCTTTAACAGAAGTACAGAATACTTTTATACAAAATGCTTCTTACTGTTACGCTCCAGAGACTGTGCAAGACAAGATAAGTATGAAATAAAATAACATAGTATAGCATGTAAATTAGAAGTAAAAAAAAATGAGGTCACAGTGTTCAGTATAGACATATGTACAATGTTCGATGCAGAATAGACGTAACTGAGTTACCATATAATATACAATACTATGCAGTGTACTAATATACAATACTATATAGTGCAAGGCAGAAATGGGATGAGGTGCAATTTAGGTACAATTTACAGTAGGTGTACGAGTTGTAGTGCAAATCCTTTATCAATAAATATAAAGTGTTTGTGTGATCTAAAGTGTGGAGAGTGGGTGCTGCAGTGTGTTTGTTTAAGTGAGTGTGTGGGTGTGTGTGCTGTGTGCATTTGATGGTTGTTGCATAGTGTTTATTGTTCGTTTAGCAGCCTGATGGCCTGGGGATAGAAGCTTCTTCTGAGTCTTTCTATGCTCGCCTTAAGACTCCGGTATCGCTTGCCTGACCGCAGCAGTTCAAAGAGGCATTTGTTCGGGTGGCTGGAGTCCTTGATGATTCTCTTAGCCTTCCCCCTGCACCGCTTGTTGTAAATGTTCTGGAGGGTGGGAAGCCCCCCTCCAATTGTGCGTTCGGCTGAACGTGTCACTCTTTGTAGTCTGCTACGGTCTTGTGCAGTGCTATTCCCAAACCAGGAGGTGATGTTGCCGGTCAGGATGCTCTCTATTGTACATGAGTAGAAGTTCCTAAGGATCTTCTGACTGACTTGGAACTTCCTTAGGCGCCTGAGGAAGTAGAGGCATTGTCGTGCCTTCTTCACAACACTGTCAATGTGTGTGGTCCATGTCAAGTCCTCGGATATGTGGGCTCTGAGGTACTTGAAACTGTTCACTCTCTCAACCGGTGCCCGTCGATGCTGAGGGGGCTGTAGTCCTTGACCCCCGACCTCCTGAAGTCCACAATAATCTTTTTGTTTTGCTGACGTTCAGGGAGAGGCAGTTCTCCTGACACCACTGTGACAGATTCTCTACCTCTTCCAGGTAGGCCCTCTCGTCGTTGGCAGAGATCAGGCCCACCACTACTGTGTCATCAGCAAATTTGATGATTGTGTTGTTGTTCCGCTGTGCCACGCAGTCATGTGTGTACAGGGAGTAGAGGAGGGGGCTCAGAACACAGCCCTGGGGGGCCCCTATGTTGAGCGTGATGGATGAGGAGGTGCAGTTGCCTGCTCTTACCACCTGGGGTCTGCCCGTCAGGAAGTCCAAGACCCACTGGCAGAGGTCATAGTTCAAGCCCAGGTCCCTGAGCTTGGCTATGAGTTTGGAGGGGACTATGGTATTGAATGCTGAGCTGTAGTCGATGAACAGCATTCTCACATAGTTCCCCTGCCTCTTGTCCAGGTGTGATGCTGCTGTGTGCAGCACATGGGCTATGGCGTCCTCTGTGGACCTGTTGGGGCGATATGCAAATTGCAGGGGGTCCAGGTTGATGGGGAGGGAGGAACAGATGTAGCCCTTCACTAGCTTCTCAAAGCACTTCATGGCTATGGAGGTGAGGGCTACAGGGCGGTAGTCGTTGAGGCAAGCGGGCGTAGTATGTGTAGTATGTGTATGTGTCTAATCTGCCCGTCGCTTATCAATGCCTTGTTTGCAGTCAACATTGTCAAAACGGATTGTTTTTTAATCGGTTCATATCCTTTTTATAGCATTTCGTTCTCTCGAAGATTTCCGGGAAAATAGAAATATTCCCCCATAAACGGCATTTATTGGAATATTCTCGAATACACTAGACACGTTGTCAGTTGTCGGCCTATTTATGAATAGTTTTCAAATAAACGTTAGATTATCGATAGTATATGTGTACTTATGCACGCTATAGAGGCGGGCTGAAAAATCTATTATCCATTTCCTCAAGAACACACACACACACACACACACATAGGGACACGCTGTTATCTCAGTGAATACAGCTCCGATTACCCCAAGACTGGTAACATAGACTCCTTAACTTAGATGTAAGATGTTAGATGTTCCCCAAAAAGATTATTCCAATTCCTGATCGCCATAACAAATATAGATCACGCTTATTGATTGATTATTGGCTGCTGTAAATATATATTCCAGGCTGCATTCCAACTCGCGATCAGATCCATCATCATCAGACGGCTCGCCAGCACAATGGAGCCAGTTGGCTCCACCTCTACAGATCTACAGATCCCAGGTCAGTCTAATCGACTGACCTGCAGTTACACAGGGATAGACGATAGTAGGGGTGGGACGATACATCGATCCAGATCGATATATCGATCTATTATCAATAATCAAATAGGATCGATGCAACGCAAAAAGATCGATTCATATTGCGATACTCTTATTTTGAAAATCCCGCGAGTCATATCCGCCGGCGCCCAGTATTGTGAAACTCTGTAGCACAACGGGCAGAGCTAACAATATACTCGTTATCACCATACATAACGCTTATATTGAAACACGTTGACATTAGGGCCGTTCTTTTAACCTAAAAGTGCACTTTCTTCAACCTCTAACCTAAATTCCTTAGCAACCTGTGTTACCAAATCACGGAACGTTAGCCACGGAACGTTAGCCAGCACCAGCCAGGTCCTGACGTTAGCTCTCAGAACGTTAGCCACGTTAGTTAGCCAGCACCAGCCAGGTCCCGACGTTAGCTCTCAGAACGTTAGCCACGTTAGTTAGCCAGCACCAGCCAGGTCCCGACGTTAGCTCTCAGAACGTTAGCCACGTTAGTTAGCCAGCACCAGACAGGTCCCGACGTTAGCTCCCAGAACGATAGCCACGTAACCCTCTGCTGGCGCGTGCTGTGCACTACAATCAACTGTCAGTGTAATAGCAGTCTGTGACGTCACGGTATTGAGAATCATACCGGCGGGATCTCGAAATATCCTGGTATACTGTAATACTGTCATACCGCCCAAGCCTAGTGTGTGTGTGTGTGTTACTGAGGATGGACAGATAATGTTGATATTTAAACATGAATACATAATAAATGTATTCATGATCATCATGCAACATAAAACAATTGTAGGAAGTTTGGGAGAGGAAGGGGTTTTAGCTTGCGTGTTGTGAGTTCCAAAACATTTTACTTAAAGTTTAAAGCTCAATATATAAAAAGTGAACAGGAGGTCTATTTGTATTAAAAACAATAGATTGTTTTTCATTTAAATGTCTGGAAGAGCTCAAAAATTAAAACATCAATTGATATTTCCGTAGCCTTTTTTTAGTTGATCTAAATGTGACTGATTGTGTTAAATGGGCACATAATATCGCCTCATATCGATCGCAGGCACCTGAATCGAATCGTATCGTGGCAGACTTTGTGATATCGGCAAATATCGTATCGTTGTCCAAAGAATCTATATCGTATCGTGATGAAACTGGTGATTCCCACCCCTAGATGATGGGGGGGCATTTTTTTCCCCATCGGAACTCTTGGAGGGGCTGCTGTACCAACGGGAAACTCTGTTGATGAAATATGAATTCAGATCGCTAATAAAAAAATCAAACGACATTTCTCGTCCTCGGCACTCAACGGGGGGCATGATAAAACGAGAATAGTCGTCATCGGCATTCAAAGTTTTAAAGGAGCAGGCAACACCCTAATCTACTTTTATCACATTTCAGAATGTTGAGGGACAAATGGATCGATTATCAAACATGTTTAAAATTGTTTCGGGACTCCTACAACCTTAGACTTTTTTTCTAATCACGATTGCGGGTAAACTTGCATGTCTTAATAATGAAAAAAAATATATATACAGATTTTTAACTCATTGAGTGCCAGCAGGGCATATTTTTATCAGGGCACGATTTATCGCTTGAATGCCAGCCATTTGAGACAGATTTTCCGATATTTCATGATTTTCGCAGGGCTATTTCTATATTCTATATTATGGCTATGAGTCTAATACGCCTGTTGCTTATCAACAGGCGTGCGTTTCTGATATCAACTGGGGTTGCACGCACCTAATGGCGCCACGTGCATGCGCGCTCCCGGCGCATAAATGTCCCCTCGCTTGAGCACAGACTACAGACAGTGCCTAATTGCCTCTACGAATGGAATGTAACACATATCATTCACAACAAGTTAGGTGTGAATGTATCTGAGAACGTATTTAACACACCTGAAGACCGGCGCTATTGATATGCAAAGTAGCCCAGGTGGGTACTTGGCGAGTGCAGCGCATTCCTGTGTGCGTGCACGCGCTTTGGCTCAAATCTTACCCTGCACGGAGTGCAACCCCGTCCCAAGAGCAACGCATGCAGTCAACATGTACGAAACGGATTGTTTTTTCATCGGTACATTTCCGTTTGATACCATTTAGAAAAATGCTTGTTTTTGGAAATTTCCAGAAAAAAATTAAGATTCCGCAGGAATCGCCCTTTAGTGGAATACACAAAACGCGTTGTAATTTTTTGGCCTATTTATGAATAGTTTTCAAATAAACGCTAGATTATCGATAGTATATGTGTACTTATGCACGCTAGAGAAGCGGGCTGAAAAATCGATTATCTATTTCCTGGTCAACACACACACGCACAGATACACATATAGGGGACACGTTGAGATATACCGTAATTCCTCTAATAGTAACCCCGGCTTGTATTTGTTTCAACTGTAGCGGATACCAGGCTTGTATTAGGAGGAGGCATGTATAAGAGAGAGGCCTATATTTCTAATTTTCAAACAGATCATAATGAATAAATCAACATTTTGTGTCAGTTTGAACCCAGTAAAATGGACTGGGTTCATTTATTGAAACCAAGCAAGTACTGTATGAAATACGGTAGTAAACAGTGCAATTACCGGTGGTCAAAAAAAGTTAAATAAAGTAAAATAGTGCAATCACAATACTGGTATAATAATAATAATAATAGCTTCGTTTTATACAATTCTGAGGTAGGCTTACTCTCTTGGTAAACATTAACACCATACCATTATATGGTATTTACTGCACAGCCAGGCCAGCATACAACAATAACTCTAATATACATGAAACCCGGCTTGTATTAGGAGGCCGGCTTATAATTGCTTAGCTCAACAGTGCACCCGGTCATTAATAGAGACCCGGTTTTTAATTGAATACCGGTTACTATTAGAGGAATTACGGTATGTGAAAAAAAACTCTGATTACCCCAAGACTGGTAAAATAGATTCCTTACCTCACATCAGATGTTCTCCAAAAAGATTATTCCAATTCCTGATTGCCATTCCAAATATCGATCGCGTTTATTGATCCAACGCTGGGTAGAGCTGCCGCGGTATTGATGTTTTCCTTACCGCACACATTTGCGAAATATTTCCTACCGCTGCGGTTATTACCGCACACACACACACACAAAAAAAGTTTGAATGCATTTTTTTTTGTAGTCTACTCTTTATAGCATATAGCCTGCCTCTAGTCTAAATGTATATCTTTAGAGGATGACTTTGCAGCATGAATATTGTTTGGGATTCGGCAAGCACGCATTCGTTAAAAGTGAAACACGGATTCGAAGTATCCCCTCTGTGTCGCGACCCTTTCTTCTTCTTATTATTATTATAACGTTACTACTTATGATTACAAAGGCATTCGTTTTGTGGCATTACGTTATATAGTTACACGTTCGTATTTACCGGACCATAGCAAGGCAAGCGTTACTCAATTCATATCTCAGTTCCTTTCTTTGCTCAGAGCGTGCAGAGTTGTACCCATTCTGCGGTCTGTTAATAAAGTTTTCAATCAGACAAGTGTATAGAACGAAGGGCTTTTATTATAACATTTCGTTGCAGTAAAATCATTATGCCTCGTTCCCTAAGGAGCGACGGTACGTCGGTAATCCTCTCCGGTGGGAGCTAACGTATATTAGCCGTGTTGTGACTGAGCTCTGATCAATGGCTGAGATTCAGGAAGTAAAAGCACTGCAAGACGATCCATCGTGTGACGCGTCTCTCTTCTGACCAATCAGTGGTCTGCAATGTTTCACATGACTTTTCTGGTACCCAATAGGGTCGCTTGGAACCTCGATAGAGGAGTAGGGTATATCTGCAGAGCCGCAAGCCCAACGAGAGAAGGGTGCTTTATTATTATAAAAAAAAAAACAGCGGTGACGCGGTATTCAGCCTACTCTTGCGGTGGGCGTGATGTAACAGCGATACCGCGGTAATGCGGTAATCGCGGCAGCTCTAACGCTGGGTACTCGAAACACATAATCCACGCTGTTCTGAGGGTCGTCGATGACTGCAATAGGCTCGGGTTACATGCCAGAGAAGTAAAATGTGGATTCCGGATTTTTCTTTTCTCATCCATTTTCATTGAGTCCCATCCGGGAGACGATAGGGGGCGGTATTTTCCCTGTTCGAGCTCAGAGACAGTCCCAATGGTAACGTGAGGCTAGATTGATGAAAAATGAATGGAAATCGCTAATAAAAGAAATAACGATTAAATAACGAGATTTCTCGTCCTTGGCACTCAACGCATGGCATGAACTAACGAGATTTCTCGTGGCTGGCACTCAAAGTGTTAATATAAGTGCGGTACCACCGCATCCCGCAGTGATTAGCCACACACAACCGCGGTGAGAAAATGTAATATTGTTTGAAGAGCTAATAAATTGGTCACTATAATAATCCCGTTTGGCATTTCTAAGAAGATGATTATGTTTATTCCTGTGTCTTGTATGTATGCGTGTCTTGTATGTATACTTTAACAGTTTGAGTGCCAGCCATTAACATTGGAAACATGGTTAAATGCCACCACCCACTTCAATGATAGCGTTGTGAACGCATAATCTCTTTTTTACATTATGGCTATGTGTCTAATCTGCCTGTCGCTTATCAATGACTTGTTTGCAGGCAACATTGTCGAAACGGATTGTTTTTTAATCGGCTCATTTTCGTTTTATAGCATTTTGAAAAGCCCTCGTTTTTCAGGAAAATATACAGATTCCATGATAAAAGGCATTTACTGGAATATTCGAGCATACACAAAAACGTTGTAATTTTTCTGCCTATTTATGAATCGTTTTCAAATAAACGCTAGATTATCGATAGTATATGTGTACTTATGCACGCTATAGAGGCGGGCTGAAAAATAGATTGTCTCATTTCCTCATCAGCGATCGCAAACGCTTATATCTCTGTGAAAACGGCTCTGATTATCCTATGACTAGTAAAATAATTTCCTTACCTGAGATCAGATGTTATCCAAAAAGATTATTCAAATTCCTGATCGCCATTCCAAATATCGATCACGCTTATTGATTACAGTGTTGAGTCCTGTAAATACATAATCCACGCGTTTTCCGGGCCGGTGAGCACAATCGATCCTTCAGATGCCTTGACGGAAAAGTAAAATGAGCAAACTGACCACTCCCCCTGCATCAGTGTAAAGTAATGGGGTTTAGTTACACAGGGATAGACGATAGGGGGCGGTATCTTCCCAATTGAGCTCAGAGACTCTGCAGCACTAACCCGAGGCTCGATTGATGAAATATGAATTCAAATCGCCAATAAAAAAAAAACTACAAACAAACGCTATATAGCGTCGGGGGCATTCAAAGGGCGGCATGAACTAACGACAAAAAGCGTCCGTGGCACTCAATGTGTTAAGACTTTGTAAATAATTTTTATATAATAAATTTTTCTTTAGAGCAGATTTTCTAAGTTCAATGGTGAACCATGGTTTGTTCAAGTTTGCAACGTTTTTGTTACTGTTAGTTATAAGAGGAAAAAACTAAATAGAACTTGGTATAAAAATGATTATAAGCTGTATTTGCATTTTGCGCCTCGTATACTGTTTCCCAGGACAATTCTGCCAACATCTCTCTGAAGTTGTTAATATTTATATCATTGAACCTTCGAAATGAAGACCTCTTTGGTTTAGACATAATTGACTTATCATGGGGAATAGAAAGTTGAAAAACAGGCATATGATCGGAGATATCAGTATAAAGAATGCCGGATTTAACAACATGAGGGAATGCATTTGTAAAAATATTAGTGTAGATGTACAAGTTATTCTTGTAGGCTTGCTAATTAAAGGATAAAGGTAATTGGAAGACAGTATTGGAGAGGTCATCTGACTATGTGGTGTTTTATTTCCTCATTTAGAAGGTTGATATTAAAATCACCTAGTAAATAACACATTTTACTCTCCTTATCAACTTGTTCAAGATATCTAATAGACCTCCTTTGAACTTGTTGATGTCTGTATTAGGTCGATATATACAACCTACAATCATTATTTTATTCTCATTCAGAGCAATAGATTGAACCTCTGTACATACTGTACATTTCACACCGCGATGAAAGATATGTTGTTGTTGCATCTCCCAAAAGAAGAAGCCGTCCCCATATAGCTGTTACTAGGGGTGTAACGATGCATCGATTAATCTAAATGCATCGATCCTAATGTGACTATTCAACTGCATCGATTTGAAAATGTTAGAATCTATTGTAATCGATTATAATCAAAAACTATTTTTTTTAAGTATTTTTTTATTGACTTATAGTCCATTTATGCTGAGTGAATCAGTTCCCCCAGCCACATTTGTGTATTCAAATTTTGGGGAATTAACTGACAGAAAATTAATCGAATCAAATCGTGGTCAAATGAAGAGATTTCATGATGCATTCAATCGTTGCCTGAAGCATCGTAATCGAATTTAATCGGTGTGAGGTCGCATCGTTACACCCCTAGCTGTTACACAACATGCATGATTATAGCCCTTTTTAATCACAACCGGCATAGAGATCTGTAAGGTGTCTGTAGATAATATTGATTTGATCTTTTTTTTATCATATTGTTGAATTTCTCTGAAGGCCTTTCGGACGCCGTTGCCTTTGTATATACAGGCGTGCTAAGAGAATAATGTAGCACGCATGGAGAGCGCTTGGCGGAGTAAACGGAATGAATGACTGGTTTACAACACGCTCCATCTAAATCAAAAACGTGTCTCGTAATTTTCATTCATTATATACCAATTTGATCAGAAGGCACTTTACACAAAACAAAATGGCAATAAAAACTAAAACTAATTAGTTCATAACAATCTCCAAACATTCACAACTTAATTTCTCTTATGAGTAACTCAGAAGTGAGCCTGCTGTTAGATGTTTCTGTAATCAGCCAGTATCACCTTGTCATCTGTGTTCGTGAAGTTTCTGCGTTGTTCTCTCTCTGAAGTCGACCTTCTCATACTGGCTGTACAACTTTGTCATCCCCCTTAACACTTTGTGCGCCATAAACGGCGTAAATCGTTATTGCCCGCCATGCGTTGAATGCCAACAACGGCGTATCACGTGTTTGGGATCAATATTAAATTTTTTCGCCATGGCATTCATAATTCATCCAGCCTCCCTCCGGATCGCAGCCGGACCCTGTTCTGATATTGCAACGCCTCAATACCGCCGCCTGGTGGAAGGCCGGGCGAGTTACACTCACGCCAAACCGGAAGTGGCGATCGGTGCATCGAGGAAATTCCTCCGTCAGAGATGTATTGTGGCGTGGATCAATATACACACTCGAGTGCATTTGGATCGCTTTCTAAACGCAATAATCGCTATGATTTTGGCGTTTATTGCATCATACAAACCGGAAATGGATTTTGGAATTACAGCAGAAAAGCTTAAAACATACTTATATTCTCGACGGTATTAACGCAACAATGTATGAATGAAAAAATATAACGTACCCACATCCGGAACGATAGATACCTGATGTTGAATGGGCCATAGTAATGCAGATATAGCTATAATATTTAAAAAGTTATAGCCCTGCAAAGAAGGTAAACATCTCCATAGGCTTACAGCGGTGGCAGAGAGGTCATAATGATGGGCACAATGCATGGCGCCCAATGTGTTAATGCAATCCGTAAACATATGAATTCGACACTGGCAGACGTTGTACCTTTCTTGGAAAAACTTTGTTTATTCCGTAAACAAAGCCTCTGTACCAGATGGAAAACAGTTCTGTATTGTCCTTGAAAAGCCTTAGAAGGAACTAAATTCATTATTCTTTTTTTTTTTTCACTTTTTTGTTTATTATACTTTTTTGAGGACATAGACATTATAAGTATATGTCTGTATATATACATTGTTGTATTGTCATTGTCCACATAGAACAGATAACAACATTAAACAGAAGAAAATAAAATAAAATAAAATAAAAATATAAAAAACAAGAAAAAATAAAACAGAGTTCACAAGTAAATAATAATACAAACAAACACTGACTTGGTCGCTCGACAGTCGTCTCAAACGTATATACATAGTATATCAAATATATAGCACATGTTTAGGTACCCAAATATGCTTCTCCAATGTATATCCGGTATATCAAATAACTCACGTTGAATTAACGTTCACACAGATGAATACCAACAAGCAGCATACAAATTGTTATTCTGGAATAGTATGGAACTGTACATCATCCACAAGTACAAGGAATGAACCCCACGTTTTCTTGAACATAGATGAAGAACCTCTCAGAGTGCATCTTATCTTTTCAAGTTTGATAAAGTATAGTATGTCTCTAATCCAGTGAAGGTGAGTGGGGGGAGCAGCGGACTTCCATTTAAACAGAATCAGCCGCCTGGCCAGTAGAGTGGTAAATGCCACAATGTGTGCTTTGTGCTTTGAAAGTGATAACATAGGTGGGGAGTATCCAAAAAGCGCTGTCAATACATTTGGTTCAAGATTTGTCTCAATACTTCCCGAGATGGTTTCAAAAATATTTGTCCAATACCTGTGCAAGGAGGGGCATGTCCAAAACATGTGAGTATATGTGGCTGGGGCCGAATGACATCTATCACATATAGGATCGATATCTTCATACATTTTGGCTAATCTGACTTTCGTCAGGTGTACTCGATGAACAATTTTGCATTGTATCAGCCCGTGTCTTGCACAAATAGAAGAAGAATGAACAAGACGTAGAATGTCAACCCAAATGTCATCCGATATCTCCTCCTCTAAATCCTCCTCCCATTTACTTTTAATATTGTGTATTGTGGTTGGACATAAGGAGAGAATGAGATTGTACATAGTCGATATCATGCCCTTGATGGAAGACATCGGGGTTAAAAAGGAGTCGATGGGTGTTACCTCTGGAAGGTTGGGAAATATAGGGTTAATGCTACAGACATAGCTACGAATCTGTAGATACCGAAAGAAATGTCGGCTATGGATTGAATATTTCTCTGATAATTGCTGAAAGGAGGCAAAAACATTATCTATATATAGGTCACCTAGTGTTTTAATACCGAGTGAGGCCCATAAGGAGAATGCTCCATCCATCAATGAGGGGTGAAATAAAGGGTTAGCTGCTATCGGGGCCAAGTGGGATAGAGTTTTAAACCCAAAGTGGCGTCTGAATAAATTCATTATTCTAACTATCTCTCTCCTGTCACCCCGCTCGGTGGTCGTGCGGCCTAGCTGTCCAAAGGCCTTCCCTGTCAGCCGAAGCCAGTGATGTCGTGGCACTCCATTCCTCCCCCCCTCCCCGCGAAGTCTCTGTCAACGCGTCTGCTCGCGTCTGCTTCGTGTCTTAAACTAACTTATCCCGGAAGAAACTCATCATAACGTCTTCTCCCTAGCAACGGGGGCCCGCCCCCTTTTCTTGCTACTACGTGACGCGCTGCCATGGCAACTGCTCTTCACCTTTAGCATGGTTCTATCGATGTCAAACTATCCCCCTAGTTCTCTCTGACCAAACCTGCCTGCTCTCAATGCTTATCAATGTTTTGGTTACAAACCTGCTAACGACCTTGGCATTCACACACCCTGCTTGCTACCGTGGAGACACACACTGGCTGCCGGCTACTTTTAAGATCTATAGATCTGTCTGAGTAGATGCTGTCACCCACCAATACATTATATACACATTGAAAAACATAGATTCCTTCACTGCATGTAGCTTTAAACCTACTTTCCTTACCACCGTTCCTTGAATCTAATTTCAGTTGTGGCTAGGGGACAATGCTGGCCTTTAATGTAATGTTCAGCTTTTCTCTCTTGACTCACTGGTGTGTGTACTTGTGTTTTGTGTATGTGTGTGATTTGTATTTGTGTACATGTGTGTGTGCTTCTATATGTGTGTTCCCAGGACCATCCATGGCCTCATCTACAATGCTCTGAAGCTCTTCATGGAGATGAACCAGAAGCTCTTTGATGACTGCACACAACAGTTCAGAGCCGAGAAGAACAAGTACATGATTACAGCCTGCTCATACAGCACATAATACACACTTCCTCTCAACATTATTTCATATGTATAATTTTTATTTACGTTGCAAATGTGCTCAAATTGTCCCAAGCGTGTTAAGATGTGTCTGTGCAAAGGTCTCATGTCTCCATGATGCATATATTGACGTGTGGGTCATGGTGCTTTGTCTGAACAGAGAGAAGGCAAAGTCGAAAGAACGGGAAGAGGCTTGGATCAAGATCGAGAACCTCGCCAAATCCAACCCACAGGTGAGCAGTCAGTCAAATTATTCAAACCCCCCCCCCCCGCACTGTCAAATCTTATGTACGCATGCATTTTCCTGTTGAAAACCGGTTTTGTGTCATAAACGCTGATCTTTGCCGTTTGTTGGAATGTTGTGTTGATGCCTTGTTTTAAGAGCAGAGCATGACCTAGAGGTGTGACATCTTCTACCAGCTGAAGCCATGTTCACACTTCAGCACATGAAAGACTTCTGCGCACGCGGCTCGGCACGGCGTGTTGACAGACCCCCCCCCCACGGGACAGACTTGCTGTGCCCAGAATTCAAGCGGATTGCACTTTGAACCCCACCGCTGCCGACCTTTTCAGCGCACGGGTCGGCGGTTCTGGCAAATATGAAGGGAAATCAGCCTGCATGATAAATTCACAATGCTCTTAAGTTGGCATGATATTATTGGCACAAATCAATTTGAAAAGGAGCCATCGATGTAATCGGTGGTTTTGAGTTTTGAGACATAGTGTCTTCATTCGTCTTGTGCTGGAGCTGTGCAGCATGGCGCCATATACGAAGGACCAAAGCACCTCTCGTGCTAAAATGTGAACATAGCTTAAGTCAGACTTGTGCTGATTTTAAATGTGGTTCGAGACGAGTCCTTCTGCTCTATATCTAAGTGCTTAGTTGCGATGAATGATAATAACTTGAAATCTCTAACAGTCTTTGGATTAATTAAAATGATATCCTTGTATCCCGACACCTGGTGAATGCTGTTAACGGCATTTGATTGGATGAATTGCCAGACTTTGATGAATTCTATTAGTACCACAATTCTGTGTCTAAAAGATGAATGAAATGCCCACGGAAGTATTAGTTTAATTGATTTCTACATCACAACTAGCGCTTATTTATAATAACCACAGTGCATGAGAGATTCTTATCATTTTAATTTAAAACCTGAGTTCATTCTTCTTTGCATGCTACTCAGTCTTTATTTTCTTGTTCTATTCCTTTGTGTTTTTTTTGTTGTTGTTTCTCTTTCTTTTCGACATAGTTCATTATGTGTGTTGATTCCTCTGACCTCAATAGTCCTGTAGCAATGGAGACGGATGTTCCTTTGATAGAAGATGTTCAGAGGTTAAGAGAGACAGTTGAGGAAGGAGCCACTCAGGTAAACCTGACTTCTCTCACACTCTCACACACTCTCTCTCTCTCACGTCTCATTTCATGTACTGTAACCAAAGCTTGCCGGCACTCCTTCTAACCAAAGCGTCGTGGGAGTAAAGTCATTATTGTAGCTGTTTGTGTATTTTAGTTTTGTAGGATTTAAGCTGGTGGACTGAACACTGAAATCAAGAGCTTTCTTAGGCAACTGTTTACATGTGTCATTTCAATGTAGTCGCTAGAGACTCACCGATCACACCTTTTCAGTCCCGATACCAATCCTGGCCGAGTGCCGATCCATTACTTTTGGATGGATATTTTAACAGTATAGACTTGGACAGTAATTTCTTCATTGGACAAACATTCTTAAGATATAATAATGTTCCAAAATGCAGCTAAAGTAGCAAAAGTGAAGTCACTTTCCATTTTTATTTCTGGCATGTTTGGATGTGTTTCTTGGTATCGGATGTTATTATCTGGGAAATTCTGTTTTAGCCTGGCATCAGACCGATATCCCATACCAGTATCGGTGCATTCCTACTAATCCGGTGTGGCGCTCGCGTTGTGAGCCGATGAGTGAAACCACATCAGGCTCACATTAGCCTCTTGTCCTATCAGAGCTGCTGGAGGTGGGGTAGTGAGGCAGCACTGTGGCCTATCGGAGCTGCTGGAGGTGGGTGTAGTGAGGCAGCATTGGCCTATCAGAGCCTCCTATCGTGCTTCACACCGTGGTCTTCAGGCTCCTTCCTTCCACGCTTCTTAGCGAAGTGAGGCTTATAGGGCATGCTATATGGGACGGGTGTAACTAATGGCAATAATAATTCTAAACTTTATTTGTATAGCACCTTTCATACAAGGATTACAGCCTAGTGCTTCACAGTAGTGATGTAGACATAAAATGAGCATAACATTGGCATAAATATAAACGGGCATAAAATGAGCAGAGAATCGACTAAAGAGAGCAGAGAAAAACAATGCATAAAGTGTAGACTTAAAATGAGTATAAAATAGACAGAATAAAAGCAATGCGTACGGTGCAGACATAACAATAGGCAGTACAACAATAGTAGTACTTTGTAGTAGTAGGTTGAGTGCAAACGTAGTCTGCACTCCACCTGACCACAGTATGCAAATTTACAATGAAAAGTGATAAGAGAAAAATAATGGAGAAAATTATTTGAAAAAAAAACACAAGTCATAGGAGACTCATTAAATGAGCTATATGCTGCTGCAGATTTTCTGCAATTTTTTTTATTTCTTATTATATTGTTCCGATAAGAGGCAGGAGTTAAAACAACGACATCCAATCAAACTATCGACCGAGTCAAATGATTGGAACGAGCGAGCTGTCTGCCAAAAATCAACAGCCGCCTATTGCTTCTTAACTCAATCTGCGCCAACAACGATTTTACTCGATCAAAGGTAAGGACTAGCTGACATCAATTTCAGCTTGATCCAACAATGTTTTCATATCGATCCAGCTGATCGGCGTGTGTGGTGTTCAACACTAATGACGTTACTGGCCATCAAAGCATAAAAAAACGGCCCCCCCCCCCCCCCTTTCATGCATTCATGATGAAACAGAATACCTATTGTATACATTTGGTTTGGAAATAGTAGCGTGTCCAGGCAAGAAACGCCAATGCTTATAGTATATTCACATAGCGCCCTATAACTCAGCTTTTCAGGAATTATCCCGGATCACTCCTAAACTATACAATATTCACCACGAGATAACGTGCAAACGAATTCATGAAAAGATTTATTCTTTTTTGCATCTTGGACAGAAGATAGTTACTGTCAAATGACTATAGTATTGTATCCATAGCTAGAATATAGATCTAGCTCGGCAAACATCGTCACGCACAGTGAAAATAGGCTCTAGATAGCTGGCACTCTAGCTACGAGGATAAGACTAATCCCCGGCGCAGAATGAGTTAAGGGGCGATTATAGGCCAAGTGTGGACAACGCAGCAATGTGATCACACAACATCACGTCTTTACGGTCAGATCGAAAATAAAATCTCATTCGAATGCCAAGTGTAAACGTTGCCTCTGCTGTGTGTCTATTCTTCTCTTGCATGTTAGGCCTGTTTGGCCTACATTGATGTAATTATTATGAATAGCTTTGCAAAGGTGCACGGCCGGCTTAGTGTCCTTTTTTGTTTTCATCCATTTAGCCTCATATGCCTCTTTTCCATTGCATGGTACCTATTCGACTCGCTTTTTGTACCTGGTACTTCGTTCGTTTTCCACTGCAGGTAGTACTCCGTTTGTCTCCGTGCTGCTGTCGGAATGGAACGGAGCATATAACATGAAAGGTGCCTGATGAAACGTCCACAAAGATTTTGCTAACATTAAAGGTCCCCTGTTTTGCTATTCCTTTCACTATTTGGGCAATTTTACACAATTCCTGTGAGTCTATGGAACACATCTGTAAGGCGAGAGAGAGGAGAGATTGCTCCGTGAGTGAGCGTGTGTGAGCGGCTCGACTCGCGATTGTGTGTAAAATGCAGGTGGAGAGATGGAGACGGATAGAGAGAGGGATAGACCGCTGTGTGAGCGGCTCGACTCGCGATTGTGTGTAAAATGCAGGTGGAGAGATGGAGACAGATAGAGAGAGGGAGAGTCAGGGACAGGGAAACCGCTTCCGCATTATTCCCACTGCTCCGTTGTTGAGCGAATTGTTTATTGTGGGCGGTGGCTTCAACCACAGAGGGGGCTTAGATATGCAGATGAGAATTCTTCTACGTCAGAGGTACGTGTACAATTCCAATGGCTTAGTGGGGGAGGATCTCGTGACATCTGAACTGGCGCAATCCTCCAAAATGAGAATCTGAGACACAGACATTGTTGATACAACCCCACATTGCTAGAAAACAATCAATTATACAGCAGATAACCCTCCTAGTTACACATACACACAATCCTCATCACCTTTTCCAAAGCAAAATTCAAGCACTTTTCAAGGTGCCACAGACACAGTTCCCTCAAACCCCTGTTTACTAGTGAGAGCTCTCTCTGCCTGACTGTAGGCTAGCGTTAGCTAACGTAATAGTGGGCGAGAGAGAGAGAGACGGCTTCAGCTGGAACTTATTTCTTGTCGACCAAAGCACTCTGCACTCTGGCTAACAAGCTTTGACAAGCTGTTGTTGATGACGCGCTCTCCTTCTTTCACATGCAAATTAACTCCGCCCCTGCGTTGGGAAGAAACTTGTCTCACAAAGAGCCTTTTTTAAACAAATAATTGTTACTATTAGAGATACTATAACTGTTCGATTTTATAGTAAATGTGTTCTTCAACACTCTAACTGTAATTATATAAAAAATAAATAAAAACACACAAAAAATGTAATCCTTTTATTGTGTCCGTCATCTCACTTCCGTGACTTGTAGGCATTTTCGCCAGACTAGTCTCCCCATGTGTAACGTTATTAAGCATTAACTTATGTTGGAAATGACAATTGTCTATTAATTAATGACGTGATAATTAAAGTATGTCCACTCCATTCCACGATACCAGCGCCTCACCAGCTAACCACACGTAAGCCAACAAAATCAGCGATCTTTGTATGCTATGTACGCTAGCCGCAATGCTAACTATTATAATGGTAAATCCCAATCACATTAGCACGTAAGCTAACAAAA
Source organism: Notolepis coatsorum (assembly GCF_963971535.1). Taxonomy (NCBI): domain Eukaryota; kingdom Metazoa; phylum Chordata; class Actinopteri; order Aulopiformes; family Paralepididae; genus Notolepis; species Notolepis coatsorum. The sequence continues at coordinate 48,672,862 of NC_140167.1, forward strand.
TCAGCCATCTTTTTGTGAGACTAAACTGCTCTTGGTGGTAAATTCCGTTGATGTTGGTTTTGTTTCATCAACAAATGAGGCAGAACACAGTGAATGTATCCTTTTTTGTTTATTGCACTTTGTTCTTGCTGCAAACAAATAATTAATGTTCATGTTCAAGCGAGGCTATTTAAAGATGGTGGTTTTAGTGTTTTGTGCAGGACGTCTCCCGTGTAGCGCAACGTAGTGACTATTCTCTCTTCTGACCAAACAGTGGTCTGCAGTGTTTCACGTAACTTTTTTTGGTCACTTCTACCTGCTTGGAACCTCGACAAAGCAGGTACTAAAAAAGTACCCGGTACCAGTTACCATCTGCAAATTTTGCCAATGGAAAACCGAAAAGGCACAGTAGAGTCGAGTCGAGTAGGTACTATGCAGTGGAAAAGGGGCAATAGTAGCAGTGATGTCCCATTTTGTGAATACATTTTAACATACGTAACTTTGAGATAATGCATGGGTAATCGCCTCATGTACTGTACTATATGATGGGCAGCACGGGGATGATATGACGGGTAGGGTTGTTTTGAATGTGAAAAGGTAGATGTCTAACGATCCTTCCCTCCTTCCTTCCAACAGCTACAGCGTGACCAGAGGAAAGAGCGGCCTCTGGTTCGACGCAAATCTGAGTTGCCTCAGGATTTCTACACCGCAAAAGCCTTGGAGTCCCACCGCCGAGCCGAAGACATGTTGACCACCCACGACGGACCTTAGGTTCTGTGACCTGTTGGTCTCTTAGGCTCAACTGGCCCCTCACCCTCCAGAGCCCCAAGAGGGGCCTGAATAACGGGGCTTTGGACTTTGTGCATCCCCCCCCTCACCCCACTCCCCTCCCACAAGCCGCCCGAGCGCCAAAGTCCTATTGGCCACCTGTGATGGGCCCACCTTGGTCCTGCCCTCTTTCAACACTCCCCCCCCCCCCCCCCCCCCCCCCCAAATCATGACGACTCCTTGGCTTCTCTCTCCGCGCTGTCACTCATCCCTCCTCTCGGCCCACCAGCACAACCCGTTCAGCCCCCCGGGGGGCCTGTAATGACCAGTGCAATACAGGAGCCCCCTGTCTCTTCCTCCACCTCCCTCCAGATTTCTGCTTTCTCAGGTGTTTTTATTTGGGGAGGAGAGGCACCAATGTTTGTCTGGTGTTCTTAGCTCTTCTTTTTATTGCAGCGTCCGTGTTTGTCCGACACCACCCCACCGCCCGTCATGTTCCCCTGCTAGATATGACCTTCATGATGTGTTGCACCTTCCTCCCTCCATGTCCTCTCGCACTCACTCACTCCAGCCGTGGAGCCCCAGGAGTTCAGATCCAGTGACATTTATCTCCTTCATTCCTTCCCGCGTGGGTCGCTGTCTAGCACGGAACGGACGTGCAGCAGCGCCGAGAGTAAAAGAGACTCAACTGACTTCGCTGTCCGAAGAACGCTCTGCCGGTCTCTACTTGGTCTTCTTTTCTGTCAAAGGGAACAACGAACTACGAACAGACTCATGGTTCAAAAGAAAGACTCCTTCCTTTTTTTGTCATGTTTTTTTCCTCCTTTTTCTTTTTGATTTTTTTGCTCAAGCCCAGGGACATTGTCAGTGCCAAGACTAGTGTGTTCTTTTGTTTTTGTTTGTTTCTTTCTTGGTGTATGTTTTAATCTGTGGGACTTCAACAGACACTTTCACTGAACAACCTGTTGATTAGCCTTTTTTCTTTTTTGTTGTTTTCACCGAAGCTGTTGTGGTTTAGCACACTCTCAAGACCAATACGAGGCCTGTCTGTAGTCTTGTTAATGTCCAGGAAGAGGGACGGACGAGGAGTTGTCCTGCGGACACCCGACACTTTACACCTTCTTGTTTTGTGCCATATGCAGTTATTTTATCTTATACGCTCGTTTCCTTTTAAATGACACCGACAATATTTGTAAACCATAACATAGTGAAACATTGACAGTTCAAACAATGGTACTTATTGTATATAAGACTTAAAGTGAAGGCTTAAAGGGGACAAAGCATGAGTATGCATTTGGGGGCGTGGGTCCCAGTTGCAACCTCTCGCTGGTTTGAGCTTCTTGATTGTTATCCGACAGAGCAGCCGGGCGTGGTGGAGGTGAGCGGGTAGGCGGCGTGAACAGAACTTGTGATGTATTTGTCTCAGTCACGGCGAGGAGACGTCGGCCCTTGGTCGCCAGGCCGCTGTTGTTCTTGATGCTCCCCTGTACCAAAAAGAGTAGCCCCGCCACTGAACACCAAAATATGAATTAAATTGAACGACTAAACTCTCGATTTAAGGGCCGGTGGTAAAACAAATTGTATTTAACATTTTAAATTTTTAAATTTTAAAGGTTACCTTTTTTTTCTTTTTTTGTGTGCTGTAAAACCTGTAAATATTGGAGTTACATGAACAGACGAGTTAAGATGGGTTGAGCAAATTCTGAGAAGCATATTTTCCTTCTACAATCAAAACCCCAAGAATATGCTCTACTTGTACTAAAAATGTAGATGGTGAGAAACCTGGATTGGGGCTTTAAGTCATTTCAACTATGTCCATTTGCCTTCTCCAAAGACATACCAGTGTTGTGTGTTTTTATTTATATTTTTACCATAAGAAGCAAAGAAAACTAGCACCTACTTAAAAATAGTGTTTTGGTTTGACATGGAACCATAGAAACCAGAAACTAACAATAAGAAAATATGTTTATTGACTAAAAGCACTTCCTGAAAACTTGAAAGATGTGGCATGTCTGTGTAGCTAGTTATCCTAAATTAATGAATTTGTTTCAAGTCCGGTCTCCAATATATGTTCATTATATACTCCCTTTCCGACTTTCTTTTTCTGACGTCTGTAAACGCATTATTCTACTAATCCGTACCATTGTTTGAACGTAGGAGGTCTGATGGGCTTCTTCTTCTATGTGTTGTATCTCTCTTTGTCTCGTTCCCGGAGTCTGGTTGCCTAGATGTCAGTTTTTTTGGCATTTTCCCAGCCAATAGCGATGCCCAATATTGAAACAGACTGGTATCAAAAGGCCGCTTGCGAACGCCCTAAACTGGCGCTCGCGGCTCGGCTTGTTAACTGTATTAATACTGTATTTGCTTGAATGCAAAAAGATGTAAATTAAAACTACCATGTTAAACATGTACCTTTTCTCTTGGAGGAATGACATTCAGCAAAACTTGTTTATTTCTCCTGTCAAGGTCATTGCTTTTATAAAACAGTCCTGCTTGCAGGGAGAAGATGTTTTATGGATTTTACCAGTTTCAGTCCGCTGTTTTTTTGTTTTTATTTTAATGTTGAGAAATAAATGATCCATGATGACAGGAGAGAGAGAGAGAGAGAGAGGGGCGAGAGGAATTAAAATGCTTTGGTGACTTTTATTTCTCGAGTCTTGCTTGAAATGCAGCGTCTTTGCGGCAATTTTTTTTTTAACATCATTTACAAAATATAACTAAAACAAAAGTGTCCTTTTGTATGTGACCTGTACTATATGGCTTCATTTAATATTGTACATATGATTTACTTTGTTTCATGTAGTGTTACATATCTAGATACATTTTGTACAAATTGTCCCTCTGTACAGAATAAAATCAAATAGCAAGTGAAAGAAGTCGCCCCGGCACATACATCCTTATTTTACCCCCTTTTTGGCTGTACTTTTCTGCAACAATAGGAAGTGTTCTGGTATATACAGTATATATATATATATTTTATTTTTCTGTTTAAACCTGCAAAGTTTCCTCCTCCCTCAAATAATTGACAAATGTTCATACCCATTGTGTTCTTCTATCACTGTCTACTGTGTCTAGTGGTGTACAACTATATAGAACGAATAAAGAGAATATTTGAATTTATATTTTCAACCATATATCCGTTTTGGCTTCTCTTACTCTTAACCTGAAAGGCAGTGTCAGCTAGGATCCTGATGGGAGTACGGAAATACCACCATATCACACCCATCCCCAAGTCCCTTCCTGGCTCCCCGTCTCACTCGGGATCGAGTACAAAGTCCCTGCTCACTCACCAGTGCCTCCACGGAAACGCCCCCCTTCTACCTTAAAGAACTCATCACCCCTCATGACATCTCCGCTCTGGCCAGGTAAACCTCCAGCGCCCAAGGACCAAACTGCACCATGGGAGATCGGGCTTTCTGCTCATCCGCTACCAGTCTGGAATGCTCTCCCTGACCACCTGAGAGCACCACAGACTGGATGCTTTTAAAAAAGGGCCTCAAAACTCATATTTTTAATAGAGCCTTTTGTTGATTTTTATCTAGTATTAGCTACACACATTTATGTTATTTTACCAGTTTTAGCCCTTCTTATTTTATGCTCTTATTTTTTTTTTACTCTTACTAGTTTTAGTCTTGCTTATTTTATATTCTTTGTTTTACTCTCTTGCTAGCTTTAGTTATTTTACAATATAGCGCTTTGAGCGCCATACAAATATAATATATTATTAAAGGTCTCCTTAATGTGTCCTTTTTAGGATTCACATTCACACGTCCTATGCTAGAGCATAACCCTCTGAGACTTACGTTATTATGTCTTATTATATCGGTATATTCACACACAAAAAAACTGCAGATATGAGTTATCTGACATTAGTTTGTCTGCAACTACGGTACACAATGAATATAGAATGTGTCATTTGTGTATTGGGACTGCACAATCTCCCCCAACCCAAATTTATCAAGACATGGAAATGGAACGAATTCATATTCCATACTTTAACCAGACTCCAGGCCTGCATGAAGTACCAACTACTTTATAGGCTAGTATTAGTATGACATGGAAAATTACATAGTCAGTGTCACCTTCATATTGATGTCTACCAACTAGTGCTGTCAATAGATTAAAAAAATGTAACTAATTAATGACTAGATTAATCTAGATTAAAAATAGCATTTCTCTACTTAAAACCGAAGCTTGTAACAGATATTTACTTGAGTAAAATCATGGAATTAATGTAAAATCAACACAAAGAAAGTATATTTAGATTCAAAGACTATTTTAATAGTTTTCTTTGAATACAGTTTCTCTCCTGTGAAATACAAAACCATCAACATTGACCTCTTTCTTATATCCGCGGCGCTAAGATTGAAGATTTTTCACTCTATAGATTAATCTAGATTAATTTATTTTAATGCTTTAAATCATTTAAATTAAGCATTAATTTTGACAGCCCTACTACCAACAGGTAGAAACCATCTTGGCTATTACTGGATTTAACCACAAGAGAGCACTAGATCACTGAATAGGAATAAACCAATGTTTGATTGATTGATTGATTGAAAACGTTATTAACAGATTGCAGAATGGGTACAGTACAGTACAGCTCAATACACAATTGTTAAGGGGATGCAGACCAGAGAAAGACTTTCGTCTTGTTTACATCAGGGTCCCCCATTTTCAATTCATAGTGACATTTATGACATACACAACATACATGACATTATGACATAGGGACATACATGACATACAGGTATATAGAGACGAGACTTCATAATAGGCGTGTTCGAGATTGATTTCGGCTCGCCTCGAAAGTAGACTAGAGTAGACGAGTGCAGCCGGGGGAGGAGTTAAAAAGGCGGACACTTCAGATTTGAATACAGCCTCTCGCCTAGTCTCGCATGGCAGATATCGCGTTCACGTTACCACACAGACATACACACCTGTCCAGCTCATAATGCGAGGGCCGTGTGCAAAATTAGATTAGATTCAAATGTACAGCACACCATATACCTGCTATAGTGGAATATACTATTCATATACCATAATGTATACCATCTTGTTGCGCGCTCCTGCCCACCGCAGCACACACACACAACACACACACAGCTGAATAATTCAGTTTTGCATCAATATATATATATATATATATATGTAACGGTTGTGACAACGTCACCTCAAACGTCACCTTAACCCATAGCACCGCTACTCACCCCAGCCCTTCTTGACTGCGCTTCACGATACCATCCGCTACACTTATATACTGTATATTGAGGCAAAACAGAATTATATATACAGTATATATTGAGGCAAAACATGACGTGCGTGTGTGCGGGATACAGTATCAGCTCAGCTGCTGCATCGTTAATGAACTAGATTTATATGGAATTCGTTAATCTATCTAGCGATTGGGTTAACAGAGCCAGACGGCTTAGAGAAGTACTGTACATAGAGCGGTAATGCTCAGATTGCTCATTGAGTCATGACTATAAATGCAAAACGTAATTGTCGTATTTATTATCATAATAATTATTTAATTCCGATGATAGAAACAGTCCGTCTGTAGAATCGACTTGAAGAAGCAATCACCATTTATTCAGGGGGGTTGATATATTGTTATTTTGATATAAATAATATAAATATAAATGCAGAGATGGTTATTAAGACAGCATTCATTACTCTGATAAAAATTATTTGGTGTCTGACAGCTTGAAGTTTATCATGATGATATGATGATAACGTTATTTGAGGAAGCTCTTGGTACCCAAACTCCTGTATCCAATAATAATAATAAATCTATCTGATAGAGGGGGTAGACGGGACCCGGGCCGTACTGTATTGTTCCCATTCTGCAATCGATTAATAAAGTTTTCAATCAATCAATCAATCAAACGTCTCATAACTTCCTCTTGTGGCTGGTGACAACCAGGTGACAACTTTTCTGAGCCAATAGGCGCTTTGCGCAACGATAGCAAGTCGTTTCCCATCATGCATTTGCGTCGAGCAGTCGGGTGAGAGACTTATATCGTTCTTGTCAACCGATACCTAAGGTCAAAGAAGTACATATTATGTGATCGTATATTGTATGTACATCCCATCCCAGCTACGACCTGAACACGGTGCTCTTGCATTCATCATATACGACTAAGGTACCCATGTACATGTCAAAATACTTCCCAAAGGTCAGTGAATACCACGACCACAACACCAGAGGAAGCTCAACAAATCATGTTAAACCCAGATTCGGCTCAAACAAGGGACTAAACACGTTTTGCAATTATGCCACATCAATGTGGAACGCCCTACCCAAAGCTGTAAAGGAATGTGAATCCCTACCCACATTCAAAACCGCTCTTAAAGAGCACCTACGGGAGGCTGCAATTCGAAACTGGCCACCGTAAATGTCCAAACCCCCCCACCCCCTCCTAATAGACAGTCTCCTCCCCACCGCATGTATATATTCTCTCCCCGCCATATGTATATTTCTCTCCCACCCACCCACCCCCTCCAAATGTACAGTCTCCTCCCCACCATATTTTTCATTTCATTTCAACCTTTATTTAAAATCGTAAGCATCTGAGGTTTCCCTCATTTACAGAAACGACGATTGTACAGTACATAATAAAAACAATATTCACATAAATTTAAACACCAGAGTAAAACAAATTAAAAACGTTTAAAAATAATTTTAAAATATCAACTAAAACAGTTACAGGTAGTCACACAATGGTCTGAAATCATACATTTAAACATTCCAAGGGAAGGGAGAACCTCCAATTTTAGCGTGAGTTGAAGGACATTCCATGAATTAGAGGCATCAAAGGAAAAGGCTGACTTCCCTAGCTCAGAACAAATCTGAGGAACCCTAAGAACCATCCAGTCATTCGATCGAGTTGAATAGGTTCCAATATTCCAATTTAACAGTGAGGAGATATAAACAGGTTGTTTACCAATAAGGGCTTTAAAAATAAATAAATACCAGTGTTTGTTGCGCCTTTCTGCAAGAGAAGGCCAACCGGCAACCCACCCTATCATACAGGACACAATGGTGAGTATCATATCTGTCACCAGTTATAAATCTGAGAGCTGAGTGATATGCAGAATCCAGAGGTTTAAGAGTTGATGCCGCAGCATGCCTATAAATTACATCACCATAGTCCAAAACTGATAAGAAGACTGATTCCACAATTCTTTTTCTACTAAATAGAGGAAAATTGGATCTGTTTCTGTCGCAGTTTAGTGGCAAGATTTTCCACATGGAACTTAAATGTTAATTTCTCGTCGAGCCACAGGCCAAGATATTTATACTCATATGTATATGTTCTCTCCCCACCGTATGTATATTTCTCTCCCACCCACCCACCCCCTCCTAATGTACAGTCCCCTCCCCATCATATGTATATACTTTGTCAGGATCTATGGGTAACAGTACTGTATATTTGAATATCGTATATGTCACAAATGTAACAGTACTAAATACCTGTATGTCATGTATGTCCCTATGCCATAAATGTCATGTATGTTGTGTATGTCATAAATGTCACTATGAATTGAAAATGGGGGACCCTGATGTAAACAAGACAAACGTATTTCTCTGGTCTGCATCCCCTTAACAATTGTGTGTATTGAGCCGTACTGTATTGTACCCATTCTGCAATCTGTTAAATAAAGTTTTCATTCATTCATTCATTCATTCATTCATTCATTCATTCATTCATTCATTCATTCATTCATTCATTCATTCATTCATTCATTCATTCATTCATTCATTCATTCATTCATTCATTCATTCATTCATTCATCCATCCATCCATCAAGTGTGTAACTAATAACCAGGCGTGTCCTCTGCGCATTTACACTGGTTGGTACATGACGCAAATGGCCACCAGAGAGCGCTGCCGCCTTGGAGTGGATGAGGGCAGAGCTAGAAGAGTGGGGAGCAAAGGGAGAGAGGCACATCCTAAGTGAGGAGAACATTTTGTGGCGCTGCCTTTTTTGCATCGTTTGATATAAAAGTATTTTTGAGGTAATGGGGAAATAAAATGTTGAGCTTGTTACCAAAGAGGCTGTATATAGGAAGAGGTAAGACAGGCGGGAACATTTATGTGAGGCAATGAAAACACGTCATGCATGTCATTAGAGAAACTGACTTGTGCTGAATAGCAATCAACTGCTTAACAATGGTAATATTATTACAAATATGTCAGAGATGGGAAGAATGTCTAATGAAGTGCAAGTCAAAAATGAGAGGACTTTGTTAGCTGCCACTGAGAGTAAAAACAGTAGACAATTTGCTCAACTTATAGACTAATAGAATATTGGAACAGAGGAATAAATATTGGCCAAAAAAATCGTTTAAGCCAGTACAAAGCGTGATAGAGCATTGTAGGACCAAAACGAAAGGTAGACCCAAAATAGAAAGACCATGTTGATAGATTTGTTTACTCAGGTAGACCAAGCGAGTAGAGTACAGGATAGGGTCAGGTGAGGGACAGCAAGTGACCCCTGCAACTAATCATCGGACAGGGTTGCCTAATGAGTCTAACCTGATAGATTTGGACATGGCAGACTCCCATCGTGGGACAAATACGGTGGAGATAATTGAAGTGACTACTTTGACTCCTACACAGGGGGTTAACGAGGAGGGGCAAACTGGAATAACTGTCTCAGTCCAACAGGTGTCCGTCGAACAAGGGTCAACTGGACCGGTCCAAACTGGATTAACCGCTTCAGGTAACAACAAAATAACAAAGAGACAGAGAAGGTATATGAGTGAATCAATGAATATAAATTATACACACATTTAAGCAGCAAAATCTTGTTTATTACCTACTACACAGACCAACAGTCAGATCAATGCTATTTTTAACAAAGTGCAGCCATTTTTGCAATAATATATATAGCGCAAATTACCTTTTCTCTTTTGAAAGGTAACATTCCCAAGTTTCTTACACAATAAGGAAAAATCACATTGAGTGCTAATGAAATAGAGTAACAGAGGTTTGAACACACTGAAGTAAAAGTTGTGTGTACTCACATTTCTGTTTAGTGGTTGCCAGATGCCTGTTTTTAAGTTCCAGCTGACAGGTAGGAGCTGGAAAACACAAAGGTTCCATAGCCTGAAGTCTTATAGTCATATAGGTCCAAAGTTTATAGAAATCCCACGGAAAATGAGTATTTCACAAAGGTTTTTGTAATGTGTGTACCGCAATAATTCAGTGTGATTATCCAAAATGGCCGTCCACTGCCTTTATTTTGCCTCTCGAGTCAAAACAAAGGACTTCTTCATCTTCTTGTGTCACCTTAGCCTTAGCCTTTTGGCTAAAATTGGGTGCATTTACGTTTTTAAAATGTTTTATTAACTCTTAACCTGCAAGGGCCCACATGTGGGCCCCTTTTAGGACGATTTGCCCACCGGCACTTTGGCAACCACTAGTGGCTCGGCTGTGCATATTTTGTAAGACAATATATATATCGAATTGAAGCCCCATTTGTTGCCTGTCGATAGCCCTTTCAGGTGATAAAAATCCGTTCAGCGGTTCTCGAGTTACATGCCGATATTTGAGGCTTGTGCAAAGTACACGGTAGAGAAAAACCACAGAATGAATTGAAGTCTATGAGAAAACTGAGCTTTTCTTTTGTACACAGTTTACCAAAATCACTCCTAATCACTCGTTTTTGAACGGATCTTTATGAAATGTGGACATTGACTACATAAGGCTTCAGGCTATGGATCTCTGGAGTTTTTTAAGCCATACAAATTTCTGGGGAAATACTAGTTCTAGAATACTAACTACTACAGAAAAATGTGAGTAACAAGTTTTTCTACAACTCAAGTTCAGACCTATGTTACTCTATTTCATTAGCACTAAAAGTGATCTTTCTTTATTGTATCATAAACCTCAGAAGGTTATCTTTCAAAAGAGACCCGGCTCATGCATGTGCTATAAGTATAAATTATAGTATTTTGGTTTGCAAAAAAAGTATGCAGTCCTCAAAAACGAAAACTAAAATGGCCACTTTTGGTGGCGCAGGTTAAGAGGTTTTAATGTATGCTGTCCCCCTTGAACAAATAAAGTAAACCTAAACCTCTGAGCGCCCATCTGGGATCGCTTTCGGAGCAGACTACAACGGTGGTCAATAATTTTCGCCATCAGTGGTGACTGGTCACTGGTCATTTCAGGACCGCTCACAACCGGACGTCACTTGTCCGAACGGCTTGTCAAATGACGCTTGCCGGATGTTTCTTCTTCTAACTCGAGACGAGAAGCACACAATAGGTTGAGTGGGGTGACGATTGAAAGGCGGCAAATTCAACTTTCCAACAATGTATTGGTTGATCGGCAAAAACGCAACCTGGAGCCGACAGACGAGAGCAAAGTGCCGCGATGCAGGGACGTGCACAGGACTTTAGAGGGGCAGGTGCTCAAAGGCTGAAAAGGGCACTATACATGTACATATTTTAACCGAGCGTGCAAGCTCGATTTTTAAGGGCCCTTTTCTGGCAGGGGGTCCCCCTTTTTATGCTTTTTGGGGGGTTTTGGTGATCAAATATTGAATATTGAACTATAATAATCAGTGCAGGAGCTCACTTATCCTTAAAAGACACTTTTATTACTGACTTAAAAGGCCCATACATCTCCATAAATGTTCAGGGGGGAGGGAATAAGTGCTTACCCTACAGACCCCAAGAAGTGCTGTTCTAACAGTTCCCCAGTCTGTCTCCAGTCTGTCCTTGCCCTTGGTTGTGGAGCTTGATGGCTACTGGCACAAAGGACTTGACTGAAGCAATTGTGGCATGTCGGTAGGGTCAGTTTATAAGACAGTTGAACATGAGGCCAGTTAGACCTAGAGTATAGTAGCATCTCCATTCAGAGAGATGAATCCACCAGGGTTCATGTTCAGATTGTGAACTCTCTTTCTGAAAGCCCTGGCAATAGTTTGCTAATGTTGGGAGAAGGCATCACATTCTAATCTGTTTGAATAATTCCAGTAATTTAGAATTATTCCATGTGTGGGAAGTAATTTCATACTCTTGACAAAAATAAAATGACCTGTGACTATGAGTCCACTGCCACACATTGTACTGCTGGATGTCCTCTGTGACCGTGAGGACATCCTTATTAGGCATTTCAGCTATCTGTAGTGTATTGTTGTTTAAAGAGAAAACATTCTTGCTTTTTCTTTTCTCCTCTCTTCCACAGTCACTCAATCAAACCATCACTGTAACCTTTATCATCACATGCCCTTTGTTGAATGTAGGAGGTGAGCAGAAATACAATTAGGGCCCAGCTACATTCAACCATCACTGAACGGAAAGAAATCTGACGGAAGGTATTACCAGTTTGTTGGTTTGTTGAGACGGGACATCATCAGCCCTGTCCAACAACTCCTCATTGAAAGATAATTAAAAACAAATATTGATAGACAGACTATAGACAGAATATATAAATTTAGCCGGGCTCTTTGTGAGGGCTGGTGGAACTCTGCACGCTTCCTAACGAGGGGCGTGCCGAACAATCAGTTTCACGCACCTGAGAGTGGTTGGCAATCAGCTCGTGGAGAGCATAAGGATTGCCGACTGCCTTCCACTCTTTGCCAGGTTGTTCTGTACGCTACCATCTACCGCCGTTTCCTGGAGTGGGACATCGTCTTCGCTCTCTATACTTCCACGGGAGGATCCCTATGTTCTCGCTCCAGACGCCGTGCCATCTACATTGCTACCATCTACTGCCGCATCTCCGCCGTGAGGCGTCGTGCCATCTACATCCTACCACCTACTGCCGCGTCCCCGGTGTGAGACGTCGGCGTCGTTTTCCTGCTGGGACGTTTTCATGCTCATGTGGATACTCCCTGTGTAATCACCGCTTCCGTGCCGTCCTCGTTTTTCAAGTTCTCTGTCGGCACCTTTGCCTGGTGAGTCTCTTGACTACCCGAACATTTTCGTGATGTCCTGGATGTTTTTTTGTTCGCCCAGAACACATTGGGCGCCATGCATTGTGCCCACCATTATGCCCTCTCTGCCACCGCTGTAAGCCTATGGAGATGTTTACCTTCTTTGCAGGGCTATAACTTTTTTAATATTATAGCTATATCTGCATTACTATGGCCCATTCAACATCGGGTATCTATCGTTCCGGATGTGGGAACGTTATATTTTTTCATACATTGTTGTGTTAATACCGTCGAGAATATAAGTACGTTTTTAAGCTTTTCTGCTGTAATTCCAAAAACGCTATAGGCCCTGAAGCATAATGATAGATTATCGATTGGCGTTTCTTTCCTATACACGCTATATTAAAAAATTCAAATGTATATGATCGGTCGTTTATAATTCCTTGATTGTCAGTAACGGCTTTATTTAGTATGGGTTGATATATTGATCAGACTGATTGCAAACAAAAATGGACAATCAAGCTGAAAGTAACGTTAAGTTTCCTCTTACCGTTCGCCGATGAGACTGGAAGAAAAATATCCCAATTATTTGACGTCGATCTGCTAGATCCATTTCCGGTTTGTATGACGCAATAAACGCCGAAATCATATCGATTATTGCGTTTAGAAAGGGATCCAAATGCACTCGAGTGTGTATATTGATCCACGCCACAATATATCTCTGGCGGAGGAATTTCCTCGATGCACCGATTGCCACTTCCGGTTTGGCGTGAGTGTAACTTGCCCGACCATCTACCAGGCGGCGGTATTGAGGCGTTGCAATATCAGAACAGGGTCCGGCTGCGATCCGGAGGGAGGCTGGATGAATTATGAATGCCATGGCGAATTCTTTTTATATTGATCCCAAACACGTGATACACCGTTGTTGGCGTTCAACGCATGGCGGGCAATAACAATTTACGCCGTTCTTGCCGCACAATATGTTAAAGGGACAGCGCTGCATTTTTGTTGTTCATGGACTCTAGTGTATTTCACCTAGGGTCAGTGTTGCTTTTTTCCCTGTGAAATAAATAATGCCCTGTTTTTGGCTAACTCTCATACCTGTCTTGTGTTGTGCTATTGGGGTCGCTTTACAAACCATAACACTCTTAGCCTTATACTAATCTCATGGTGTGTCGGTAAACTGTTTATTTTCTACTTTAGATTTAGAATGTTGTTTTCAGACAGATAATACATTTGCAGAGCCTGCTACTATAATGTCATTATTTGAATTAGTAAACAAATGTAAACAACAACACCAGTAAATGGTAACTTTTCAGTGTCCCAGAGACCGAGTTTTTCCCTGAGCATGATTTATTGTACTGTATATTTTCATACAGTATAATTTCTTCATAGAATTTTTCCACAACTCTGAGTTGAAAACATATCCCCCAAAACGACACACTACACCTTTAACTGTTGCCATGGCTACATGACAACACTGCTTGTGTTGTTTTTACTACCTGTATCCCCCCCCTTCCCCCATGCTGCTATGATGCCTGAATTTCCCCAAGGGGATCAATAAAGGAATATCTTATGATACAGTACTACATACACTAACATTCAGACAGTTTTAGGGTTTATTTGCACTGCTGTTGGTTTGACTTGGATCTGTGATGTTGGGAGGGATGGGGATTGTGTCAGAGTAGGTTATAATGAGCACAGCCCTGAATCCTTGATAGTGTACTGACTTTAAAACGTTTTTCTGAAATATTCTGTAGGCTGGCTACCAGTGATATTGTTTAACCAAGTAAACCATACTAAACCTGCCCTAAGCTACTTCTAGTCATTCTGAAGTGAAGTTGAAGCTATAATACAATGCATACAGTAAGTGATACACAGATCACACAAATAGGTCACATCTCCTCGACAATGTACCCAGCGACACACTTCTTCAGACCTTCTCCACTCACGGGTGGTGTTTGCTCTGATCTTAGATCCAGTTTCTGTTGCCAGAGTACATCCTTCACTGGCACTGGTAGAGGCTTCCCTGTCAGCATCTGGTCTTTTATGCGCCAAGTTTCACATTGTCGTGGTGCTGTGTCAGATGCTGCATCAAATTAGATGTTGTATTCTTCGCGTTGCAAACATATTGCTCCCGCCACATTGAATGTGTAACGTTACCTCTCTTCCTCACCCTCTATGCTCCTTTTTGGCTAGTAGCCAACTTGACTTCACTCTGGCCTGCCGGCTCGCGCACACACATCATCTACTGAGGCGCTGCGTAAAAATCTAACGTTATAGGAGAAAAACAAATTAAAAACGCATTGCATTCTGGCAACGCAATAACGCAGCGTTACTTGGATTAGTAACTGTAATTACTAATTACTATTTTGGAAATTGTAACGCCTTACTTTACTTGTTACTGGGAAAGTAATACAATTATAGTAAGTAACTCGTTACTGCCCAACACTGCTGAGGAACGAGTGAGCTTATAGGCCTCATGGGACGTAAAGGTTCTTGACAGCTTTTAATTTTACAGATATGACTGACTGATAAACCATACAATTACTGGGATGGACAATGTTTTATTACCACATGGGCTTGTGCCTCCTACGCAACACAGAAGAAAAGGCTTTCGCTAGAGGAATATTATAATTGGATTATATGTCAATCAATTTGTCTAATTATGGTAATGGAGCGCTGAAATTATATATAAAACTATACATGCATGGCAATCACTGTCAACTTTCACTGTGACAGCGTGCCCCCAACCGTTTATACATATAAATGATCTTATTATAGGAATGTTGGTTATATTGTATCTTATGCTATTATGATACCATGAATTCTAAACTAATTTACAGTCCATTGCTTCAAATTACCTTCCCTTCCCTGCCTGCCTGGTAGGATAAATTATAAATCATAAAGAAAATCTAATGCAGTCTTAAACATATATTTGTATCCAGCAGCCATTGTCTGTTTGTTTTGCATTATGCTGCCAGTTGCTCTGTTCTGTGATTTTCACTGACTTCTGTCTCCACGAATACAGGCTGCTCAGTGGGTTGCAAGGCCAACAATATCCACCCCACACTGTGAGATACACATGATTAGAGAGTAGAGAACAGAAACTACACACTGTCTATTGGAAATGCAACAGATGAACAGTATGTGTGTTTATGCAGCCTAATTAATGCAGTCATGAGAGCACATTTGAACCCTAGATGCAATTCGATCTTGTGTCAGCTAAATAAAACATAACATTTGTGTTGAAAATCTTCCAATGTACCATCAAGAATCTGTTTACCCAGAGATGCAGACTCAAGGCGCTGATGAGGCAGGGTTTTGATAATCTGGAAACCTTCAGTCAGCTTGTCACCAAGAGAATCATCTTATTCTAATATATATGGACCTTGGTTTGAGGAGGTTCTATGTTGTCATGCAGAGAGAGCCTTCAGCACATTTCAGTTTGAACAGTGCATGAAAGAAAACCACTGGGAAAGGTACAGTAGCAGTGCCCAGAATCCCAGACTAATCAGGGACAGACATTCACTTTCTGTAGGGGGGCTTTTTATTAACTGATTTTAGAGTACATTTGGACATTTCATCAAAACTGAAGAGACACACTTGCAATAAAGTGAGAAGTAGAATACCATTGGGATACACGCTGTGCTTAGTTATTTTCTATTGTATATCCTTTTTATCTAGGATATCTTTTAGCATGAGTAATCCCAATTTCAGGGTAATTTTATTAACGTTTCGGCCCGAACGCCCATTAATTCCCCACTCTGGTAGTAATCCTCTATTTCTTCTCCCTTTTTCTGTATCTCACCGATGTTCCCTGTGCACATCTCTGTTTCACAGTATGACCATATGGTCCCTGAAGTTTCCATCTCGGCTTGTCCGCCAGGGGATTTGAGCTTCAGCCAAGGGATTTGTCAAGGCAAGTCATACGGTCTCGCCACACTCCACTAAACAGCTTCTCCTCCTCTTCCCGTCTCTCTTCATTCAGCACCATCTCTCCTCTTCCTTCCCTCTTCTGTTGGAGCGTCCACTCTATTCTGCACCAGTGTGATGTAACAACCTCTCTCTTCCCTTTCATCTCTTCCTTTCGTTCCTTTTCATTCTCCTCAGGCTACCAACCTCTTCAATACTGACTAACTGGGGAAGGCTTCTGGTCTGAGGGAGATCCAGATTCACAGAAATGCGAATTAGTTGTATCGGATTGCTGTATTGTCAGAGTAAAAAATGAATGCCTACAGGTAATATAGAATGAGGAATTCAGCAAGGTTGTCCACTATCTTCTATTCTGTTGCCAATTTATATCAAACACCTGTTATTCAGACAGACTCTCTCTCTCTCTCTCTCTCTCTCTCTCTCTCTCTCTCTCTCTCACTCTCACTCTCACGCTCACTCTCACTCTCACTCTCATGTCATTTCACTTTGAAGATTTAGTATTTCAAAGATCAGGGTTATGGCGGTGTAGAATTTAGGGATTGAAGTAGGGATAGGTAGGGGGATGGTGAGGGGGATAATGGTAGATGTATGAAGTAAGAGGAAAGGTAAGGTTTTCAGAAGATGAGTATGAAGAGAAAAAGTACAGCCAAAAAGTATAGGATCTACTTAGCTGTCTGTAGGGCGATCTCTCAGATTAATAAGTAAGCACTACTCTCTCTGGCTGTCCTTTTTGAGTTGACGACGGCTATAATGACTTCTTCTTTGTCTATTGGAAGGTGCCCTGAGGGGATCCCATTCCTTAAAACAGCAGGACATTTTGCAGACGGCTTACCTACAGGGAGTCACCTGTGAGACTGTGTGGGTGAGAAAGAGAGGCGGGGACGTGTGAGGCCAGCAGGACAGAGGACACGAGAGCCTGCGAGAGCAGGAGGGTGTAGAGCTGAGAGAATGACGGAGGGGAAACAGCTTGGCCCGGAGCCTGAGGTAGAGACAGCAAAACACTTGAAAGCACTGGTACAGAGGCAATGTGAGAGTGAGGGGAGAGCTAGTGGGAGCAGGAGAGTGTAGGGCTGAGAGAATGACAGGAGGGGAAACTGCTTGACATGAAGCTACACAAGGGGTGTAGCTGCTTGGAGGCAGGGACAGTGATTAATAGATATAGAAATGAACTTGTAATGTGTTTAATAGGTATTAAATTAACTTACCTGCAGGATTCGACCTTGGAAGAAATGTATGACGGGATAGAAATGAACATACTGAATTGTTTAATCAATATGAAATGAACTTACCTTCAGGATTCAACCTTGGAAGAAATGTATTTAAAGAGAAAAGCGTAAGACATGGGGGCGAATGGCGAGCAGCCAGCATTGCAGCGGGGAAGGGCAATATGGTCGATCAGGTGGACTGGCTGGGTGAAGACGCATTGCAAAGTATGAGTGGGGTTATGCAGTGCAGGAGAGAGAAAAAATAAAAGGTGAGGAATAGGGGTGCATACGTAATGACCAGCATCATGTGTGCTTTATCAAATGGTAGGATGGACCTCTCTGTACGTACGGAGGAAATCCACCATGTATGTTTTTATATATAAGGCCATCCTAGGGAAGCTTACCCTATATCTTTCCAATCTAATATTTGCTTTGCCTCTAGCAGCTACCATACCAGGTCCACAAGATGGCTAATAAAAAATAAATAACAGGAGAATACACACTGAACTAGGAAGGACAGCTTTTTCTCACTTCACACCCTGGGCATGGAATGGGCTACAGGACCATATCCACTTAGACACCCTGGTCTCTCTCTGCGAATTTAAATCTCTATTACATAACTTCCTACAAGAAGAATGTTGCTGCTTTCTGTAGTCGGGTCCCCACTGCAAAATTACTGTATTACCCTGTATTATACTGTCATACACCTTTACTATCATGTAGACCAGGGGTTCCCAAAGTCGGGGTCGCGACCCACCACAGGGGGGTCGCCAGATGATTTGGAGTCAGGCCACTGAACTTAGTAAGTAAGTAAGTAAGTAAACTTTATTTGTATAGCACCTTTCTCAGATAAAATCACAAAGTGCTTCACAGAAGTAAAACATAGCAACATAGAGATGAACGCACTACACATAAAACAATTCTGACACATCGTAAGCATAGGCATAGTTACAATTAAATGACTAAATATGAGTGCAACTAAAAACAAAACAACAAACTTAGAAGCAGGCCAGGCCAGTGTTTCTAGTTGCACCAGCGCAATAGTTAGATAACCTAGGTGGGGAACAACCAGGAGATCACTGCAACTCACACAAGTTGGAGAATTATCTCTCTCTCTCTCTTGCTCTCACACACACACAAGGGAGCCGCATGTGATTGGTGGAGCCTGTAATAATCCCCCCCCAGAAAAATCTACTTTGCATTTGATATATTGCAAATATATGCCATCACACACACTGGCATTTAAAGGGTTATAATTATAAAATGAATATGTGGTGTTATGATCAGGGCTGAAGTTGAATAAGATTGTATTTTTTATCAATTACAAAAAAACTGAAAATCCATAAAAATCTGTGTTGTTGCTAATCATACATATGCTAGCCTGTTTTTTAACAATAATTTGTGATGCGATCACAAACACTGGCATTTAAATGGTACAAATAAAAGAATTCCTGCACCAGAATGCAGGAAATGAAGTCTTTGTAACAAAAAAAATCCTTCCTGGCCTGAATGATTTCCCCAGTCCGGCCCTGGTTAAAAGCCTCCAATGCTTATTAATGTGTGTGCGTTTGAACGTTTTCATGTTTCAACCATACATTTCCATTTATAAAAAAATATATATATATATTATTATTATTTTTTTATTTTTATTTTTTACCTCCTATAATAGTGGGGGTCGCGGCTCTCTGACACCGTTATTTGGGGGTCGCGGCCTGAAAAGTTTGGGAACCCCTGATGTAGACTATTCTGTTTTGTGTTTTTGTGTTGTATGATGTTGTGTGATGTATTGTATATTGTATACATGCACTTTTATTATGTTATTGTGTGATGTATCGCACATTTTATGAATTAATGAATGACCTTTATTTATATAGCACCATTCACAGCATGAATGCACAGGATGCTTTACACTACAGCTAACAGTGAACCAAATAAAATAATAGAATAGAATAAAAATAATTTTAATAAAAGCATCAGTCAATAACTAAGAACTATAGGAACAGTGAGGACAAAGGGTGCCTATATATGACCAAAAGCCTGTCTGAACATATGCATTTTTAGCTGTTTTTTAAAAGAGTTTTCTGAGGGGGCAGTTTGCAGGTCCAGGGGGATGCTGTGTTATTGCTGTTATCTTGGCCAGGTCTCCCTTGCAAAAGAGATCTTGTATCTCAATGGGACTTCCTGCTTAAATAAAGGTAAACAAATTAAAATATATATCATTTATGTAAAGCCTCCTCCCAAAATGTGTTCAAATATGATCGATTCAAATATGATAAAGTGAACAATAATAACCTCTCCCCGTTGTTACTATATGTCCACCAGAGGCATAACAAGATTTTTTTTGGCCAGGTCAGTGTGTGTGTGTGTTATATCAATATGCAATATCTTGCATACTACAGGACCGATCAGCCTATGCATGGGTGAACAAAGACACAGCAGGGCAAGGATCAGCGTGCGGGAATATGTTTCACAGCAGGCAACAAAAATAAATGATTCCATCATTGTCCATTGGCCTACAGTTACCACTTTGCTCTAGGGCAGGGGTTCCCAACCTTTTTCCCCCAGGGACCCCCAAACATCTCTGATGAAATTCCTGGACCCCCCTCCTAATAAAATACCACAAAATACTATTTTTTTGTCATTTTAATACTTTTTTTTGTCATTTTAATAACAAACTGCTTATACACAGGCATATGCATCATAATTAGACCCACTATGCTTCTTTGACTTGTGCCTTCAATCAACAAATCTCATCTTGCACCATATGTATTTCAAAATGTTGGCCAATATTCAAATCCTGTATTCATCCTCTCAAATCAGGCCCTAATGGTGAACGGTTTGCATTTATGTTGAATGAAGTAAGCATCCACTGCAGTAAAAATATCCTCACCTCGAGTGGTGGTAGTAAGGTTGACTGACATGAGAATGTCCTGCTTCAGATCCTCATTTTCGATATACTGCACATAAACGATGAGCACAGCCTCGTCTGCGACAGTTGTAGTTTCATCAAGTTGTATGGCAAATGGACCCTTTCTAAGCTTTTCTGACAGCTGCTGCTCGCAATCACTTGACATCTTATCAATTCGGTCTTTCACTACATTGTTCGAGAGTGGTACTGATTTTAGTTTATCCGCCACCTGTGGGCCGCACAGTTTCTAAACCATTTTGATGCAGGCTGGTTTGATGAGCTGCTCGCCAATATTGTGCGGTTTCTTTGCTTTTGCAATTAAAAGCGAACACTCAAAGGAGGCTTCGGTAGCCTTCTGTAAATCACTGCCACCCCTGCTCCACGCTACTCTAACATCAACAGGCTTGTTCGCCTTGAGAGACTGTTCTTTCCTCCGAAAAAAGTCCGGATCCTTCCCAACGGTTTCTGGGTGCTGTGGTATAATATCTAATGTTCTCATGTAAATATAGTCCCCTCCCCTATATCCCCTTACCTGTGCCCCCCCCCCCTCTCTGTGGAATAAGACACTCCCCTCCCCTGTGTCCCCATTACCTGTACCCCTCCCCCATCTGACCTATCAAATGGGACCACACCCCCTCCTGTTAACTATATAGATCTCCTCTTGAGATCTATCCTGGGCTTCTTACCTGGGTAATTAAGCTGATCACCTGGGGGGAAACCCTCAGCCATTCACTCTATGTAATCTATCTGTTTGGTTAATAAACCTTTGTTATTATCCAAACCTCGGTTGACTGAGCACATTCTTCATCAGGATATCTACAAATATCCCACAGTGCTTAGACGCCTGATGTCTCTTCAGCTTGCTGGGCTTCAGGCTCGAGTTTGCCAACTTTTCTCCACAAATCACACACTTAGGTCGTTTGTCTGGTCCCTCAGTGAAGCCCATGGTGATGTAATTTTCGCGATTGCTGTAGGTCCTAACTTTTTTTGCAGATGAGCTGCCGTCATCTCCTTTTCGTTTGTCACACATTTTCGCCTCTGGCGGCTGACTGCAGACGAGCCGAGAAAGTTAACTAGCGTGCTAGGCTAGCTACGGAAAGTGATACAGTCAACTGATTCGCGTTTTAGCGGATACCCGGTAGCCTACTGTTAACGTTCAAAAATCATGTCTAGATGTTTATTTATTTATCTTTATTTTTTATTGTAGTGGAGAGACTATTCATGCTTCTGACCCTGGCGGACCCCAGGTTGGGAATCACTGCTCTAGGGCATGCTGCCTGGTGGACATTTGTGCTCTACTGAGCACACTTTCTAGTTGTTGTTATTGTTATGTTGTTTTCGAAGGAGTAATTTTTCTCTTGCACCCAAGGGAATCAAATCTTCATCACATTGGTTACAGTCGGAGGCACACAGACACATTCATTACTGTTTACATTACCATTACTGTGTGCAAGAGAGATTGATGAACAGAAGAACAGAAGATAGACTGAATGTTACAGAGTGTTGACATAATGTAATAATGTCTTGGATTGGCTGACGGCCAAGTATGTATAGGCATGCTCACGTATACGTGCTGTATGTGTATATTACACAGGTATATGTGCTGTATGTGTATATCACACAGGTATACATGCTGTATGTGTATATTACACAGGTATACATGCTGTATGTGTATATTACACAGGTATACGTGCTGTATGTGTATATCACACAGGTATACATGCTGTATGTGTATATTACATAGGTATACATGCTGTATGTGTATATTACATAGGTATGCGTGCTGTATCTGTATATTACACAGGTATACATGCTGTATGTGTATATTACACAGGTATACATGCTGTATGTTGTAAGATTCTGATCAAACTGGCCAGTATCACGTCTTCGTCTGTTTGGCCCTCCATCCAATTCCTCTGCGTTGTGTCATTTTAATGGTCCTGACGTCTCCGATACTGGCAGATAAGATCCTTATCTCCCCCGTTAGTGCAATCCATAAACCATCCTAATTCTCCACCTCCGTAAGAATTCGACACTTCGACACCGTGAGATACCTTATGAGGAAAAGCGTTGTTTTATTGCTATAAACAGAACCTCATAATCAGATGTTGTCAGATGTTATCAAATTGTATCGTCCTTGAAGAGTCTATTCTAATGATCTTTCGGTGTGTTCGTCTATCGTCCTTTTGTTATTCAGTCCAATAGTGTTCAGGCCTGTTTGTTAGCCTGAACCCTCCTCGTGTTAGCCGAAGCTAATGATGTCGTGGCATTCTTCCTCCCCCCCCCCCCCCCCCTCTCTCGTGATAAGAGAGAGTCTCTGTGTGATCTCAGTCCTACTCGCTCTTGGTCAGCTCCTAGTCTGCCTTACACCCGGAAACACTGTTCGACTCATAGATGTTCGTCGTCGCAACGACGGCCCCGCCTTCTGGTTGTCATGCGACGTGTTGTCATGACAACTGCATAACCTTTAACACTAATAAACTCACGTTTCATTAAGATGAACCTCTCTCCCTCCTGCCCTGGGAGACAGTACACTCTAATCTCAGATGTTCTTCCAAGGAATTCATAACAAAACCCTCGCTGACGCGGCCTGTGCCTGTGAAACCACTGGTTCCACCACCGTCAATATCACCGTCTTCCATGCACATTTCAATCACCGTTTTAGCTGTGGTCACCTCCCCCCAATCTATATATCACATACATTGAAAAAGCACCGTTTTCTCTCATTCCCCCCTTTGATTCTCAATCAACTTTCAGAATCAACAGACTACTTGGTTTTTCAATTAATTATACCCCAAAAATGGACTCATAACAATTAGGGCCCCGCCGTCTGCTGTTTTGCCTTGTTGTTTTCCATTACCCGCATCACACCCAAACCAGAAAGGATAAACAACGGTCAGGGAGGAGAGAGAGAGAGAGAGACAGAGAAAAACACAGATTGCAACTTTTCAGACGACACACCCTAAACCCTTCGGCCCCCCTATTAGGTACCCCACGTCCAAATCAGAGCGCTCCCTTCCCTCTCTTACAGTACACCTCCCATCTTGGGCCGGCCCCGTCTTCTAGGGCAAGGGCCCCTTTCAGTGACGGCTCCTTTCCTGAGCTGGTCCCCCTCCCAGGGCGCGGTCCCCTAGGCAAAAATGTCTCCCCTGGTCTGCTACTGCTCAGTGTCTCTGGCTGTCCTCTCCACATCTGCTCCTCCACCGCCGCCGTCTCCTCTCTCTCGTCGCGGATGATCTGTGTACCAGGCGTCGGTGCCTGGCCCCTGCGGCTTCCTCCTCCTCCAGTCTGTCTTCCTGGTCATCTCCATCGCTGTCGGTGTCATTCCCCCCTTGAAAGCAGAAACACAACACCGGCAGTCGTCTGTCCATTCGACTTCCCTTGTTTTGCTATTAGTCTACCACCTTCTCAACACCCATATCTAATCCTACAGGGCTGTTCCCTGTTTTGTTGTCTTCCGGCGTGACACCAGCAGCTAAACGATACCCACTCGGCGCTCTACGTTTGTCCCACGGGTGACCCCCAGCGCGCGCCAGTTCTTTCTGGTGACGTGCCCCCTCAAGACTCTGCCTATTTATTAGGTGTGAGAAGGCCCCACTGGACTTCAAACTCCCTCTTTAATTCAAATTAACCCATTCAAATAACTGCACCATCTCTGTGCTAAATATTCCCCTATGGGTAATGAAAACTCCCCAGCACTACCCCCCCTCCACCACTAGGTGGCGACCTACTCCTCCTCTATGGTGGTTTAGTTGACGTGTCACTTCCTGATTCTAAACCCCTCGTGGCTCTGCGGCCATTTTGACTCGGTGCAAATGACTACTCTCTCAACAAACGAACGCTGCCCTTCCTTCCAAGGCCTAAAAACACAGCTGTTTTTCCTCTCTTTCCTATCCATTATCAGGGGACGCTTTCTCAGACTAATACTCTTGCCTGATCGGACATAATACACACTGGTACAATCTCCTTTCGACTTTCCTTCTGTTATGAAAACAGTCCCGCCATCAACAATTTTTCGATCTGATTCAAGCGCCCCCCCCCCCCCCCCCCCCCCCCTTTCCTCATCTCGCATTTACCCTCCTTAAACCAAAACTGTGCAGCCTGCCTCGTTTGCTTTTCATTCTCTGTAGATAACACCCTCGATTTTCACCATGGCTCTCTGCTCATATTATCACAGCTGGCTTCTCTGTCGCTACTTATTTACGGATGCACTATCTTCGTTCGTTTTTATTTGGCTTAAAAGATCAAAACAACCATGTGTGCACAGTGAACTCACATCTTTCTCCGGAGCGCTGTTTCTCCTACAGCGCTGGTCCGCCTCATGACCGCTCGACTCGATGCTCTCTCCCAGGGCTGGCCGGCCTTGCTTCGATCATGA
This sequence comes from Notolepis coatsorum, assembly GCF_963971535.1. NCBI lineage: Eukaryota > Metazoa > Chordata > Actinopteri > Aulopiformes > Paralepididae > Notolepis > Notolepis coatsorum. The sequence goes on from NC_140167.1 coordinate 48,697,928, forward strand.
TTCTCCCACACATTGATGACTGTTGTCCACTGTCGCCCCATTATTGAAAAAGTCTTTATCCGTTGTTCTTATCTCTTGCAAATCCGGCTGTCATCAACAACCAACTGTTCCCGTTGTTTTAATCTCTTGCAAATCCGGCTGTCATCGGCACCAACTGTAAGATTCTGATCAAACTGGCCAGTATCACGTCTTCGTCTGTTTGGCCCTCCATCCAATTCCTCTGCGTTGTGTCATTTTAATGGTCCTGACGTCTCCGATACAGGCAGATAAGATCCTTATCTCCCCCGTTAGTGCAATCCATAAACCATCCTAATTCTCCACCTCCGTAAGAATTCGACACTTCGACACCGTGAGATACCTTATGAGGAAAAGCGTTGTTTTATTGCTATAAACAGAACCTCATAATCAGATGTTGTCAGATGTTATCAAATTGTATCGTCCTTGAAGAGTCTATTCTAATGATCTTTCGGTGTGTTCGTCTATCGTCCTTTTGTTATTCAGTCCAATAGTGTTCAGGCCTGTTTGTTAGCCTGAACCCTCCTCGTGTTAGCCGAAGCTAATGATGTCGTGGCATTCTTCCTCCCCCCCCCCCCCCCCCCCCCCTCTCTCGTGATAAGAGGAGAGAGAGTCTCTGTGTGATCTCAGTCCTACTCGCTCTTGGTCAGCTCCTAGTCTGCCTTACACCCGGAAACACCGTTCGACTCATAGATGTTCGTCGTCGCAACGACGGCCCCGCCTTCTGGTTGTCATGCGACGTGTTGTCATGACAACTGCATAACCTTTAACACTAATAAACTCACGTTTCATTAAGATGAACCTCTCTCCCTCCTGCCCTGGGAGACAGTACACTCTAATCTCAGATGTTCTTCCAAGGAATTCATAACAAAACCCTCGCTGACGCGGCCTGTGCCTGTGAAACCACTGGTTCCACCACCGTCAATATCACCATCTTCCATGCACATTTCAATCACCGTTTTAGCTGTGGTCACCTCCCCCCAATCTATACATCACATACATTGAAAAAGCACCGTTTTCTCTCAATGTGTATATTACTGTTACGACCCTGGCTCAAAGGCATGCAACCTATGTGCAAAACCGACACCAAAAACCCGTGTTTAACCCAAAAGACTACTTTAACCATGAAATACTGATACTAACTAAAGAAACAAGAATAGAAGACCGTGATAACTATCTGTTAACCCACACTCCTCTAACCACAGACCCTGCATGTGTGACACAAGGGCTGGTTTTAAGCTCCCAGCAGGTAACCAATCAGCAGCAATTAGCTAATTAGCAGCCCTCACCTGTATGCCCAGTGACACAGCAGTGATCAGGCAGTGACACAGGAGTGATCAGGCTCATGGTACATAACACCTCTCCCACCAAACTGGTTGCCCAAGAGGCAACCACTATACATCAACCCATAAACAAAAAACAAAAAAACAACTGTGACCCCTTAGTTGACAGGGCCACTACCACAACAGCGATAACGGGCCGGCCCCTGTCGAACACGACCACCAACCGTGTTGTATGCACCCCACTGTGGAACAGTTGCCAATGCCGTGTAAAACAAAAAACAACCCTGTCCCGACTCTCGGGCAAGCGAGACCTCACATGGCTGCAGTGGGGCAGGCGCCTCCTCCCCTGAGGCGTAAGACTTAGGACCCCGTCGACCAACCAAGACCTCATCATATATGAGCCCCCTTTCAACAGGCCCCTCCACCGATACCGACCTGTCAAAAACAGACTGCAAACCAAAATCAATCTGAGAACTAATCTCACTGCGCTCAACAGGACAAAACACAGAAAAACAAAAACCATAGATCTCTGATACCACCACCGTGCCCATCTCCATCCCACCTGGCACTGGTAGTTCAGAATACTGCAAACAGTGAACATCCAGAGTAGGATGTACCGCCTCAGGTACAGCCCCACCGTCCCTGGAACATGGCAATACGTCCGTCACAAAAACGTCTGGAACACCATCTAAAATGGCGTCACCCAGAACAACATTGTCCTGATCAAAATGGCTGCCACTCAACAGACCAGGTCGCGAAGGCGGCTCCTGCTCCACAGGACACAGGTAACTAGGTTGACCATCACACCTAGTGCATGGCAGAGAATCAGTGTGGACACGTGGATCAATGTCAGAATCATCAACTGACATACTGGGACCATCCCTGCCCACAAGTGAAACATTAGGGACAATAGAGCTACTGTGGGAAGGCTGGCAGCCTAAGTCAGGCCTAGTAGCCTCTTCAACTAGAACGGTGTCACATGAATCAACAGCACCTCTCATAGCATCCTTCCCACACTCATCCTCCAATTCGTTCGTGGCCTCAGCCACCGTACAGGCTGGGAAGACCTTGAGACACTGCGCTGCCAGATCATCTCCTACCACATGCCTCTCCGGCACGCATGGCAACGCTGGTTTCACCACCGGGCCTAACACAAAGGCACAATCAAGAGAATCATTATGCAGAGGTACATCCACAGTGTGCTTTCCAAAATTCTCAACAGGTACACATTTCAATTCAACAACGAATGTGTCACTAAGTGTAATGTCCCAAGTCGAAGTATCAACAACATCACTTTTGTCCTTTGACATTTCTCGTGTCACAGCACACACAGGGAACACTCCTGGATGCTTCTGTGCCAGCTCATTAGGGACCTCAGAAACCACAGGAATGGGAGTTACAACTGGAGTAGCCAACACTCTGTCACCAGCCAAATCATTCCCTAGAATGAAGGACACCCCCCTTATGGGAATGTGAGAACATACCCCCACAACAACATTGCCTGATACTAAGGGAGAATTGAGCGTGACCTCATGCAAAGGTGCATCCACAAATCCACCCCCAAAGCCCCGAACAACAACACCGGAATGCAAAGAAGAGTTTTCTGAAAACGGCAAAACCCCCTCCAGAATGAGGGACTGAAAAGCACCGGTATCTCTCCAAATCGCTATAGCCTGTTTGGACTCTAGTGCATTAGTAGTCAGGGAAACAAATCCATCCATCATAAATCTTGAGGAACCCTCGAGCTCTTTGTCCACACGTTTTATACTCCCCCCATCACCATCTAACGTTGGCATAGGTGTTCTGCATATGGTTTCTACCAGAGCCACCGTTCTGAAATTTTTTTGCTCAAGCACCGGGCACCCAGCAACGATATGACCAGGTTCTTTACAGTAGAAACAGATAATCCCTTCTGGGAATGCACCAGCAGAACCACCCCGCCTAGGAGGTGAAGTTAACTGACCAGCAGACACAGGTTTTGGGAAACGGCCCCCCTGAACAGGACGCCTATCCCTGGACTCAACACGGTAGTCCTCCAAAAAAACGGACTTGTGTGTCAACACAAACTCATCAGCGAAGACAGCGGCGTCGCCTATCTTCGATACCCTCGTTTAGATGAGTGGAAACGGTATCAGGAACACATCTTTTAAATTCCTCTAGGAGAATCAACTGTCTAAGCTGCTCTCTCGACTCTGCTTTCTGAGAAGTGCACCACCTGTCAAACAGGTTCTCCTTCTCTCTTCCAAATTCAACATAAGACTGTCCTTCCGACCTGCGATAGGCTCTAAAACGCTGACGATAGGCCTCTGGGACTAACTCATAAGCCCTCAATATGGAAGCTTTAACCAGCTCATAGTCAGCACTTTGTTCAAGGGACAAAGCAGTATAGGCTTCTTGAGCCTTACCAAGAAGAACACACTGCAGCAGCAGCGTCCAGGCCGTATCAGGCCACTTCAACGTGGTTGCCACCCGTTCAAAAAGGGCAAAATACTTTTCCACATCCTTTTCAACAAAAGGAGGCACCATCCTAATATTTTTGCCGACATCAAAACCGAAACGCGACTCTGAAGGCAGAGCACCCGCCTGCAAGGCAGCATGCTTATATTCAAGCTCCTTCTGCGCACGCTCGTGCTCCAGCAACATTTGTTTCTCCTTAAACTCACGCTGCTCTCTCCTCTCCTCACGCTCATGCTGTAGCTGCCTTTCCCTAAACTCCAACTCTCTAATCCTCCACTCACCCTCTGCACCAGATAATAGCGGAGACACGTCAGACCTGCAGGACACAGCCATGAGCGGTCGCAAATTCCTGAGCTCCCGGAGCCCTCGTCAATACAGCAAGCAAAAGAGATTTTGCGCACATTTTCTCCTCGTTATGTTTTGGATAACGGATTCGTACCTCTACTCAACGATGAAGCACAACCAGACAGAAGAGGAGAGAAGAGCAAAAATAGAAAAGGAGGTACACAGCGACTTTTATTTCCAGAACGGCACGGAGCATAAGCACCTGGCCGTGGGGACAGCGACCGTTCACGCAACATTAAAGGCCAATCCTGAAAGAAAGAACAGACCCCCGAATGGCATAATGGACCGAAAGACCTTTTTGTCTCTTATCCTGCTACTCTCGGGAGACATTCATTTAAACCCAGGCCCGGTTTTGACCAGAACTCAGGCTAGAAGACTTGGTCTGGCAACGCAAGAAGCGAGGGAGGTTTCCATCGCGACCAACAACAACATCAACAACTCGACCCGTGGCTACATCCACAGCGCGGACTGCGACGCTCCCCCAATGACGCCGCAGCAGACGAGCACACGTGAGGCAGAGACGAGAGGAGGTGAACCGAGGGTCGAAACCATGACGACCAACTCGACGCAGGGTTTAAACATCTCAACGCCCGATAGCCGGCTAGCCAGGCTGGCTATGTTTACCAGCCCAGGAGGACAAAGGGTTGCCGCCAGAGAAGACACAGGACAAAGGACCCCCCCCTCCCCCCTCCCCACACACCAACACACAGACCTCACGGAGACAACAACAAAGCCCCCCCCACCCTCCCCACAGCAGCACCAGACGAAGACAATTACCTGGAACTTGAAGACATCAATACCACAGCAAATAAAAACGGACTACACATTTTTCACCTTAATGTAAACAGCATTAAGCATAAGCTGGACGAAATAAGAAACCTGTTTATGAGCGGTAAGGTAGACATAATATGCTTTACTGAAACTAAACTTGACCAATCTGTAACAGACCCTGAAATAGAGTTAGAGAACTATACTATAGTCCGTAATGACAGAAACCAGTATGGAGGTGGTGTTTGTATGCACATGCATAAGGACACCAAATTCATTACCCGTACTGACCTTCATCATGAGACAATTGAAACCGTATGGGTGGACATTTTATTTGAAAGGGCAAAATATGTTCTAGTCGGCACAATATACAGACCGCCAGATCAAACTGGCTTTTATGATACTCTGGATGTGTGCTTAGCTGGAGCTGAGGATGCGGAAAAAAATCTTATTGGGGATTGGAACACGGATATGCAACAAAAAGATGCACCCGTCTTCAAATCCTTCAATAGGTTTTGTGATCTGCACGGCCTCAGCCAACTAATCACCCAACCCACAAGGATATGTGAATCAACTCAGACTACCATTGACCTCATACTGACCTCTGACAAGTCCAAGATCTCCAATAAAGGGGTTATAGCATGTGGGTTAAGTGATCATTATATGATATTCTGTACCCGCAAAAAGCTAAAACTAAAGGCTGGCTGTCACAAAACAGTCACATCTAGAGACCTCAAAACCTACTCTAGCGAGGCCTTTAACCTTGAACTGGAGAGTCTGGACTGGTCAGATGAACTCAATGGTACACTGGTTGAAGAAACTTGGCTTGGCTTCAAAACCAAATTTTCATCAATACTAAACAACATGGCCCCCCTAAGAACCACCAGAGTAAAAAATCGCGCTGAGCCATGGATGCACACTGAAATACTGACCGCTATGAAAGCCAGAGACAAAAAATGCTCTGAGTTTCGTAAAAGCCAGTCAAAGCTTACCAAAAGCACGAGCAGTGAACTCCAAGACCACGTGACTGAACTCAAACTAGAAAGAAACAGACTAAGAAATGACGTAAACTCCATGATCAAAACTGCTAAAAAAGATTTCATCAATGACAAAACCGAGGAAAACAAAAATAAACCATGTGAACTTTGGAAATTACTCAACAATCAACTAGGCTGCAGTAAACAACTTAAAACCAGGTTCTCAAACATAAACATAAAAACGGACAACACGCTCATCACAGACAAGCTGGATGTAGCCAATTACTTAAACACTTTCTTCACAAACATAGCCACAACACTGGTAAACAAACTACCCTCCCACTCAGGGCAGTATGGGGTAGAACACATAGTAGCATACTACAAGAACCTAGGCGTCCACAAAGACGACTTCAAACTGGAAATGGTAACTACAGATGAGGTACTCAAAAAGCTGAGCGCCCTCCAACCAAACAAGGCCACTGGCCATGACAACATCCCCTCCAAATTCCTCAGAGACTCAGCAGCAGCCATCACCCCAGTCATCACACACATAATAAACCTCTCCTTAAAACAGGGACACGTCCCCAAGGACTTCAAAATTGCGAGAGTAACACCCCTGCACAAAAAGGGCAGCAAATTAGACCCGGGCAACTACCGCCCTGTTTCTATCCTTACATCCATCTCGAAAGTCATGGAAAAAATAGTATACGAACAGATCGAAAAGTACCTCGCGGGAAAAAATTTTATATACGAATTCCAATCTGGCTTCAGAACATCCCACTCCACTGACACATGCCTTCTCTACTTGAACGACCACATCAAACAAGAGGTGGACGCGGGCAAATACTGCGGCATGGTCATGCTGGACCTACAAAAGGCCTTCGACACTGTCAATCACACCATTCTGATTGACAAGCTAAAAGCAATTGGTTTTGATAGTTTATCAGTGAGCTGGATACAATCCTACCTGGAGGGGAGGGAACAGATGGTGGAGGTAAACGGTACCCTACCCCCCCCCCCCCTCACAGTGAGCTGTGGTGTTCCACAAGGAAGCATACTAGGACCGCTACTATTCCTAATATATGCAAATGACATGTCGTCAGCTTGTGACTGCAACTTGTTCCTGTTTGCGGACGACTCAGCCCTGCTGGTCTCTGACAAGAACAAGTTACAGGTTGAAAAAGCCCTCAGCTCGGAACTAGGCAAAATCTGCATATGGCTCGCCGACAACAAACTATCATTACACATGGGCAAAACAGAGTCCATTCTCTTCGGTTCAAATAACAAACTCAACAAGACCGACGGCTTCTCGGTTACAGTGGGTGACAATATTATCACAAGGAAAGATGAAATTACCTACCTGGGTTCCATCCTAGAGGCTAATCTTTCCTGTGACAAAATGGCATCCAATGTAATAAAAAAAGTCAACCAACGAACGCGATTCTTGTACCGGATCTCCTCTCTGGTAAACAAGAATACCCTGAAGACACTAGCAGGAGCACTCATTCAAGGGTACTACGACTATGCTTGCACCTCATGGTACCAAAGCACCTCAAAGGCACTAAAAAACAAATTACAAACATCTCAAAACAAGCTAGTCAGACTACTGCTTGACCTGACTCCTAGAACCCACCTCACCCCTGCCCACTTTGACAACCTAGGATGGCTTAGAGTAGACGACAGAGTACAGCAACTTGCAATGGGCCTGGTCTACAAGATACACTACGCGACCAAGGTACCCATGTACATGTCAAAATACTTCCCAAAGGTCAGTGAATACCACGATCACAACACCAGAGGGAGCTCCACAAATCATGTAAAACCCAGATTCGGCTCAAACAAGGGACTAAACACGTTTCGCAATTATGCCACATCAATGTGGAACGCCCTACCTAAAGCTGTAAAGGAATGTGAATCACTACCCACTTTTTTTTTTTTTTTTTTTATAAATGTTTTTATTTTCAATTTTCAACATAGAACAAGACATCACAACACAATACAATACCGTCAATAATAACAAAAATAATGACACTAACAACAGTAATAACATTACAAGACAGGCAAACAGAAAAGAAAAAAGACAATGAAAATAAATAAGGAAATGACAATAGAAAATAAAATAAATAAAATAAAAATAAAATAAAATAAGTGTGTCTTTCACGTGTGCGCCTTATCTCGTGTGCTATATATATGTGTGTCCTACCTACCCATATGTGCGTGCGCTTTACCTATGTATATGTTTTATGTGTACATGCATATATGTGTGTTGTGAACGTGTGCGTATGACCGTGTATTCCCTAGTAGCCCAGAGTGCATGTACAGTACTACTTCAGCCAAGAGGACACGTACAGTATCAATGTAGTCAAGTTTCAAGTTTCTTTAATAGTTGTCATACAGAAGTACAGAATACTTTTGTACAAAATGCTTCTTACTGTTGCGCTCCAGAGACTGTGCATGACAAGATAAGTATGAAATAAAAACATAGTAAAAATTAGAAGAAAAAAAAAGAGGTCACAGTGTTCAGTTTAGACATATGTACAATGTTCGTAGACGTAGTTACCATACAATATACAATACTGTGCAGTGTACTAATATACAATACTATATAGTGCAAGGCATAAATGGACGAGGTGCAGTTTAGGTACAATTCACAGTAGGTGTACGAGTTGTAGTGCAAATCCTTTATCAATAAATATAAAGTGTAAGTGTGTTTGTGTGATCTAAAGTGTGGAGAGTGGGTGCTGCAGTGTGTTGTTTGTTTGAGTGAGTGTGTGTGTGCGTGTGGGTGTGTGTGCTGTGTGCATTTGATGGTTGTTGCATAGTGATTATTGTTCGTTTAGCGATTATTGTTCGTTTAGCAGCCTGATGGCCTGGGGATAGAAGCTCCTTCTGAGTCTTTCTGTGCTCGCCATAAGACTCCGGTATCGCTTGCCTGACGGCAGCAGTTCAAAGAGGCAGTTGTTCGGGTGGCTCGAGTCCTTAATAATTCTCTTAGCCTTCCCCTTGCACCGCTTGTTGTAAATGTTCTGGAGGGTGGGAAGCCCCCCTCTAATTGTGCGTTCGGCTGAACGTGTCACTCTTTGTAGTCTGCTACGGTCTTGTGCAGTGCTATTCCCAAACCAGGAGGTGATGTTGCCGGTCAGGATGCTCTCTATTGTACATGAGTAGAAGTTCCTAAGGATCTTCTGACTGACTTGGAACTTCCTTAGGCGCCTGAGGAAGTAGAGGCGTTGTCGTGCCTTCTTCACAACACTGTCAATGTGTGTGGTCCATGTCAAGTCCTCGGATATGTGGGCTCCGAGGTACTTGAAACTGTTCACTCTCTCAACTGGTGCCCCGTCGATGCTGAGGGGGCTGTAGTCCTTGACCCCCGACCTCCTGAAGTCCACAATCATCTCTTTTGTTTTGCTGACGTTCAGGGAGAGGCAGTTCTCCTGACACCACTGTGACAGGTTCTCTACCTCTTCCAGGTAGGCCCTTTCGTCGTTGGCAGAGATCAGGCCCACCACTACTGTGTCATCAGCAAATTTGATGATGGTGTTGTTGTTCCGCTGTGCTACGCAGTCATGTGTGTACAGGGAGTAGAGGAGGGGGCTCAGAACACAGCCCTGGGGGGCCCCTATGTTGAGCGTGATGGATGAGGAGGTGCAGTTGCCGGCTCTTACCACCTGGGGTCTGCCCGTCAGGAAGTCCAGGACCCACTGGCACAGGTCATAGTTCAAGCCCAGGTCCCTGAGCTTGGCTATGAGTTTGGAGGGGACTATGGTATTGAATGCTGAGCTGTAGTCGATGAACAGCATTCTCACATAGTTCCCCTTCCTCTTGTCCAGATGTGATGCTGCTGTGTGCAGCACATGGGCTATGGCGTCCTCCGTGGACCTGTTGGGGCGATATGCAAATTGCAGAGGGTCCAGGTTGCTGGGGAGGGAGGAACAGATGTAGCCCTTCACTAGCTTCTCAAAGCACTTCATGGCTATGGAGGTGAGGGCTACAGGGCGGTAGTCGTTGAGGCAAGCGGGCGTAGATTTTTTGGGTACAGGGATGATGGTGGACTTCTTCAGACAGGTGGGGATGACGGCCTGTTCCAAGGACAGGTTGAAGATGTCAGTGAATACCGGGGCCAGTTGGTCGGCACAGATTTTTAGGACGCGGCCGGGGATGCCGTCCGGTCCTGCTGCCTTCCTGATATCCACTTTTTTAAAGATCCGTCTCACCTCATGCTCTGTTACCCTGAACACTGAGTCTCCATCAGCAGACCCCCCCCCCCCATTGCCGTGGTTTGTAGGCTGGTGTTGTTATTCACAGCCTCAAACCTCGCATAGAAGGAGTTGAGATCATTTGCTAAGGAGATGTCACTGTTCAGTTTGAGGGGGGTTCCTTTGTAGTCTGTCATTGTCAAGTGGGCATGTACAGTATTATTACCGTCAAGAGGGCATGTACAGTATCACTGTAGTCAAGTGGGCATGTACCGCATTACTGTAGTCAAAGGTATATGTACAGCATTACTGTAGTCAAGAGAACATGTACCGCACTACTGTAGCCAAGAGGACATGTACAGTATCAATGTAGTCAAGTGGGCATGTACAGTATTATTATAGTCAAGAGGGCATGTACAGTATCACTGTAGTCAAGTGGGCATGTACCGCATTACTGTAGTCAAAGGTATATGTACAGCATTACTGTAGTCAAGAGAACATGTACCGCACTACTGTAGCCAAGAGGACATGTACAGTATCAATGTAGTCAAGTGGGCATGTACAGTATTATTATAGTCAAGAGGGCATGTACAGTATCACTGTAGTCAAGTGGGCATGTACCGCATTACTGTAGTCAAAGGTATATGTACAGCATTACTGTAGTCAAGAGAACATGCACCGCACTACTGTAGCCAAGAGGACATGTACAGTATCAATGTAGTCAAGTGGGCATGTACAGTATTACTGTAGTCAAGGGTACACGAACAGCACTACCGTAGTCAAGAGAACATGTACAGTATTACCGCAGTCAAGAGAACATGTATAGTACCACCGTAGTCAATAGGACATGTACAGTATTTACAATGCCAGTACCGTCAGACAAAACAAGGCAGCAGTGGGAGGTTACTGGTAATGGGGAAATCCGGCAAGTACAGTGGTGGATAGTGCAGGCCCAATATGTGACAGATAGGGGTCCCAGATCTCATAAAAAGTGTCCAACTTGGAATGCAGCATACACGTAATATATTCACAGGGGATACATTCCATTATGATATTGTGCCATGACCTTATTGACGGGACCTCGTCCTTGATCCAAAACAACAGGATGTTCTTTCTAGCAGCAAATGTCAACAAATTGAACAGTCTCTTATGTTTGGAATTGGTAACATGAATATCTGGGAGGCCCAGCAAAAGGCAGAGGGGATCCAGCTCGATGGGGGTGTGAAATATGTCAGACAGTACTTCTACAACGTCGTACCAGTAGCTCTGTAGTTTTACACAGGTCCAAAAACAGTGGACGTGATTTCCAATCTCTATCTTGCATTTAAAGCAAAGTGGGGACGTATTGGGATCCATTTTACTTTTACGGGCGGGGGTAATATGGATGCAATGCAATATTCTAATTTGGATGGCCTTGGTGCGGTTACAAACCGAGATTTTTTTTGCGTAGGTCCACATATCCTGCCAGTCTGCATCTGTGATTTCTATGTCCAAATCCTCTTCCCAGGACTGTTTAGTAACATAGGAAGATAAAGATGAATTAAGGTTCAGAGTACTATAGAAGATAGATATTTGTTTTTTGGGGATCTGTAAGGAGAGGGCCTTCTCCATCTGCGAGGTGGATATGTCAGTTAAAAGTGAGGTGTCCTTGGTGATAAACTGCCTAATTTGTAGGTACCTAAAAAATTCCGCTTTCAATAGACCATATCGCTGCTGCAGCTGTGTAAAGGACATTAGGGTCCGGCCATCAAACAGGTGGCCAAGATCGGTTATGCCCTGCTTATACCAGGTCTTGAAGCCGCCGCCGATTTGGTTTGGCTTAAAGTCGGGATTGTCTACAATCGGGGTAAGAGGAGAGGTCAGCTTGGCTCGGCCCTCCACCTTACGGACAGTCTTCCAGGCCTTGACGGAACATAATGTGATGGGGTTGGAGCACACCTTCCTCACAGACCTAAAGTCTTTGATAAATAGTAGGTTCCACAGGGGGGACTTAGATTGCGAGGATTCAACGTCCAGCCATATTGACAGTGGGTCTGCTCTGAACCAGCCGACCAGCACCCTAAGGTGTGCCGCCAGCTGGTAGTGTCTAATATTAGGTAGGTCTAGACCCCCATCTTCACTATCCATCTGTAATTTGGCCATTTTCAGACGCGGTTTCTTCCCATTCCAAATGAATGAGCTTAGCCAGCCTTCCAGCACCTTGATAACCTTGTTTGTCAGCAGCACTGGGATCATTTGGAGAGGGTACAACAGTCTGGGGAGTACGTTCATCTTGACGAGGGCAATCCTACCCAGCCAGGAGATCGGTAAGGGGGCCCATCTAACCAAGTCTGCCCTTATGGTGTCTAAAAGAGGGGGAAAATTGGCCTTAAACAATGTATCATAGGTGGGTGTCACAAATACTCCTAGGTAAACGAAGCCGGAGGGCGACCAGCGAAATGGGAAGGGCTCGGGCAGTATCGGGACAGATTTGAGTGTCCCAAGTGGCATTGCTTCGGATTTGGAAAAGTTTATTTTGTACCCCGAGAAGGTTCCAAATGTGGAAATCATGCGGGTTAGACATGGAATTGAAGAGTCAGGTTTAGACACGAAGATCAGCACGTCGTCCGCGTAAAGAGTGATTTTGTGCTCCCTCCCGCCCACTCTAATACCTGAGATCTCGGCTGACTGCCTTACGGCCTGTGCGAGTGGTTCTATGGCCATGTCAAATAGTAAAGGGCTAAGAGGGTCCCCCTGAGGGTTCCCCCGCTGCAGAGGAAAGTTGCTAGACCTAAGTCCATTAGTCAGGACCGCCGACATCCGCGAGTTGTAAAGAACCTTGACCCAGTCAATAAAGGTGTCACCTAAGCCAAATTCAGCGAGGGTTAAAAATAGATACGGCCATTCTACACGGTCAAACGCCTTCTCCGCGTCGAGAGACAGAACCACCGCGGGGTGGTCTGTCTCACGAGTCATTTGGATGATATTGAGGAGCCGTCTCATGTTGTCGGTAGAGTTCCTACCCTTAATAAAACCGGTCTGATCTTCATTAATAATAAAAGGGAGTACTTTTTCCAGGCGCATGGACAGGATCTTGGAAAGCAACTTTTGGTCCGAATTGAGTAGGGCTATAGGCCTATAGGAGGCGCACTCCTCAGGGCATTTACCCTTCTTAAGGAGAAGGCAGATATTAGCCTCCCGTAGAGACTGGGGCAGTATCCCCACCTCAGCGGAGTGATTAAGCATTGCCAGCAGGGGATCTAATAGAATATGACCGAACTCTTTATAAAACTCGCATCCGAAACCGTCCGGGCCCGGAGCCTTACCAGATGGCATAGCCTTAAGGGCGCCCAGAGCTTCTTCCTTCGTAATTGGGGCGTTAAGGAGCAAGTTCTGATCTTTCGATACCTTAGGGAGGTGTAACTCAGCGAAGAAGGCCTGCATGTCAGCGAGAGCACCATCGGGTCGCTCGGTCCTATAGAGTTGGGCATAGAAAGAGGCAAACTCTTTGTTAATAGTCTTGGTGTCAAAGGACCTGACCCCGTTGGAGTCGGAGATTGAGGCTATTACTTGGGTGTCAGCCCTTTTTTTCGCCAAGTTAGCCAGGCACCTACCCGGCTTGTCACCGTGTTCGTACATTCTCTGTTTGGCAAATTTAAGAGAATATTCGGCGTCCTGGATCAGAAGAGTGTTTAGCGCCGCTCTGGTGGCCGTAAGCTCCGTAAGCACAGCCGGGGCTGGGTTTGAAACATGCTGATTTTCAAGGTCGGCTAGTTTGGATTCAAGAAGTTTACATTGTTCATTTTTCTTGCGCTTCTTGGATGATACATAAGATATAATCAGTCCACGAGAAAAGACCTTAGATGTTTCCCAGAGTAGAGACGGGTTATCCGTAGAGCGAAAGTTAATTGAGTAGAACATTTTAAATTCCGATTCGAAATAGGAGACAAATATATCATCTTTGAGGAGGTATGGGTTGAGGCGCCAACGCCTCGACAGCGCTCTCTCTTCTGACAGGGAGTAGACCAGATATATAGGGGCGTGATCCGATAGAACGATGCTTCCACTACCCACTTTCAAAAACACTCTAAAAAAACACCTACGTGAGACTGCAATTCGAAACTGGCCCCTACAAATGTCCTAACCTAGTTGTACAGTAAATGACCAAGTAAGGCTTTGTCAGTATTCCAAGGTACAGTGTAAAATGTGTGTGTCTCCCATACCCCCCCCCCCCCCCCCCCCCCACCTCCAATGTACAGCCCTCACCCACCCACCCAACCCCACCCCACCCACCCAACCTCCTCCAATGTACAGTTTCTATGCCAAATGTATATACACTCTTTTTCTGGACACTTTTGTATCACAAACAGTACTGTATTTGCAAATCTGATATGTCATAAATGTATAGATGTAGCAGTACTGTCTATCTGTATGTCATGTATGTCATATATGTTATGATGAATTGAAAATGGGGGACCCTGATGTAAACAAGATGAAAGTCTTTCTCTGGTCTGCATCCCCTTAACAATTGTATGTACTGAGCTGTACTGTACTGTACCCATTCTGCAATCTGTTAATAAACTTTTCAATCAATCAATCAAAGACAAAGGAGGCTCCTCCACCCTCGCCACAAGCACCTGCTCTCCAATGAGTAACACCCTCAAAGCACTCAAGGCAGTTGGCTTCAAACGCTTCTCACTGGCAGTAAGCTCTACCTTGTAATGCACAGCAAGCTCCAGAAGCTGTTCCTTTGAAAACCTCTCCAACATGTCATGAGACGGACCCTGATGTAAACAAGACGAAAGTCTTTCTCTGGTCTGCATCCCCTTAACAATTGTATGTATTGAGCTGTACTGTACTGTACCCATTCTGCAATCTGTTAATAAACTTTTCAATCAATCAATCAATCAAACGGGTGATCAACAAAGTCCTTGATGGAAGCCATCTTTACTGCACCAGCACCACACCCTGCCCACCTTAGAGTCACCAAAAAAAACTGCCAAAAGCACCCTAGCACACACACAATCTACCCAAAGACCCACCAAAGAGCCACTAAAGAAACACTGAAGAACCACGAAGAACCACGAAGCACCACTGAAGAACCACCAAAGAACCACTGAAGACACACTACAGAACCACTGAAGAACCACTGAAGAACCATAAAGAATGCTAATGCCAATACTAATAACCATAAAGGGACGCGGTGGAAATGTGTGCTCTACTGAGCGCACCTTTCTAATTTGCAAAAAATAAAATAAAAAACAACCACCCTGAAATAAATAGACGTGTCATACACGCAGGAGGTCAGGTGCTAACAGGTATGCTAACCAAACACTCAAAACAAACGAAATAAATACAACAAACAAATTCAAACAGGTGCGCCTTCTAACCTGATATGACTACTTACGCTTCTACATCTAAACTGCAGTCAAAACCGGCCCACCACATGTCTACCCTAAGAAACACTAAATCAGGCCCTACCACACTACCTGTGTTTTCTGGCCCCCTAATCTACCTACCCTTAAGCTAATGCCCTGTAGACCTAACCATCTTCAACCACACCTGCTACCAGCCAAAGATCATATTTGACCATCCACCCGTCCAGTACATGGTATGGTACCAGACAAGTAGATGGTGCTAATCACTTCCCTGACTGCCCCAGGAGTATGTGGTGCACAGGAAGCTAACCAACAACCAGAAAATAATGTCCCTATCTACATGTGGTGCCCACTAAACGATATATTCTAACAGCATAAGTAGTCACATCAAATTACAAACAAATAAGGCATACTCACCTGTTTGATGAAATGGCTCAAGCCCCCACGTTACACAATATGTAACGAACACCACCCAAACCATAGCACCATGACACACCATGCAACAAAAAAAAACACCAAACAATTTCTAGGGGTAAATATCCCGGACGAGCGCCCAACTGTTACGACCCTGGCTCAAAGGCACGCAACCTATGTGCAAAACCGACACCAAAAACCCATGTTTAACCCAAAAGACTACTTTAACCATGAAATACTGATACTAACTAAAGAAACAAGAATAGAAGGCTGTGATAACTATCTGTTAACCCACAGACCCTGCATGTGTGACACAAGGGCTGGTTTTAAGCTCCCAGCAGGTAACCAATCAGCAGCAATTAGCTAATTAGCAGCCCTCACCTGTATGCCCAGTGACACAGCAGTGATCAGGCAGTGACACAGGAGTGATCAGGCTCATGGTACATAACAATTACACAGACACATCCAAATGAACAGCTGAAGAAAAAAGAAAAGAAGAAGCAAAATATATTCGAATATGCAAAATGAGCTGTTCGACTGTACCTACCTGAGTTGATTGTAATTGATTGTATGTTATGTTTTGATTTTTTCCTTTTGGTATATGTATTGTATTTTTTTTATGTATTTATGTATGATCGATGTCATTGAAAATCAATTCTTGAGTTGAAATACAGATCGAATGAAAGTGGTTTCAGTTGAGCTCCTTTACATTCTGTTTCTCTCCCCTGAATCATTCATAGAAAGGCACTGTAGTGTGAGAGAGAGAGAGAGAGAGAGAGAGAGAGAGAGAGAGAGAGAGAGAGAGAGAGAGAGAGAGAGAGAGAGAGAGAGAGAGAGAGAGAGAGAGAGAGAGAGAGAGAGAGAGAGAGAGAGAGAGAGAACCATATCAACACTGTCAAAGCCTCAGGCAGACTGTTGGTTTCACGCTGAAGGGTGAGAGCCATTTAAAACACAACATACCACTAACTTCCACGGATCATCATATCGCCTACTTGAGCTCACCTTAATTGCAACCCTGTAATGAGCATGTGCGATTTGCTAATTCATTCATTCATCATGATTGGTATTCAGCAAAGACATGGGCGAAATTGTTCATTACTTGCATACAGGCAATTTCACAAGGAAGGTATTTATGCCTTGCATTTAATTCGAGTAGATCGCCAGAGGATGCAACCTCCTCAGGACATAATTAAGGAATGTAAGTTTAAATTCAATATACATTCTCTGGCTCCTTTGAATTGAACATGGTGCAAGGCAGGCAAGGCAGAAGCATTGCAGCAAGTGTTGTGTGTTTTGACTTGAAAATATGACTTTTTATACTTATTTTTATAAAACAGCATAGGCATATAACTGAGTGGATTTGAACCTGGGACCATAGGATCCACAGGCAGTCGCACTAACCAGCCAAGCTGAAGGTCAGACCGATTAGGAGGCACTGAGATCGCACCCCCCATTGCATTTGCTACATAAACCTTTGCAGTGAGATCACACTGCTACCACCAATGTAACCGAGTGGATTTGAACCTGGGAAATGGATTAAAAGACTAAAGCATTCCAGGAAATAATAGTTAAAATAACGTCATTGATTATAATTTTCATAGACAAATCCAGTGATATGAAACAGCTGTTAATCAATATAATATGACACTGAATTTAGAGAAAAACTCTATTTATGAGTTGGGAACAACTGTGGTAACATGTTTAAAACAATACAGAGAACTGTCTAACACAGGGGTTCCCAAACTTTTTCAGCTCGAGACCCAAAAGAGAAATTTGATGTTTCCCCGGGACCCAAACTTAAAAAAAATACATCATGCATTGCCATAACATGGGCGGCTGGGTAGCGCAGCGGACTAAGCGCCTGCCTACCACCGCAGAGACATTGGTATCGAATCCAGCTGTCAGCGGTACCTCCGGCTTCGTCGGTCATCCATACTAACACAATTGGCAGTGTTAGAGGGTGGGAAGCCGGTGGGGTGTGTATCCTGGTTGTTGTAAACAGCGACTCCTACAGGTCGGTCGGGGTGCCTGCTCAGCGAGGAAGGGAACTGGGGGAAGTAGTGTGAGCCTCCCACGCGTTACGCCCACCCAGTGAGAGTCCTCGCTGTCAGGTGAAACGAAGCGGCTGGCTGACTCCACATGTATCGGAGGGAACATGTGATAGTATCTATCAACCCTCCCTAGACCGGCAAGTGGGGGGCAAATGCGCGCAACGACCAGGAATGGAGGGAAGGGAGGGAAGGGAATTGGCATAACGACTAAATTGGGATGAGAGAAAAATACAGAAAAAGGGGGAGAAAAAAGTAGATTTTTTTTTTATTGCCATAACATACATTTATAAACTACTGATAAAGAACACAACAAACCATGAATTTCAAATGTATATGAAATGTATTTATTTAATTATAAAAGTACATCACAGCAATAATCAGAGTGTAATGTTAAGTTGCTCACCACCTCATAACATATGTACATACAATTTTGTAACACTTTTAAATGAACAAACATGTTCTACTATCCTTTCTATTTCTCACCCCTTTTTCAACTCTCCATTTCTTACCCCCTCCCTCCGTCCCTCAACCTTAAACCCCAACATTGAGCAACATTCTGATCAATTTGTACTGACTTATTTAAAAATTCTACTGACCTGACATCATGCTAGAAGGGGTATAATATTTAATCTATGGCACAATGAAATCTAATGAGAGGTATGTGGCTGGTTGAAGTTTTCAACCAGCAGATCTATTCTGGGCTTGGTTTTTGAAAGTGCTATTCTGAGGTCATGCTGAGCATTTAGTCTGTTTCTGTATTTGTTTTTCAGGTATGCTAGAGTAGAAAACCCAGATTCACATAAGTATGTGGTGCCCAACTGAATCAACACATATACAGCTTTTTTTATAAAAAAAAAGACAAAAAAAAATTAATTTTTTTTATTGGCGACCCAATAAAAACGGGTCCGCGACCCATAGTTTGGGAAACACATATTAGATCATGTTTTGAAATTAAATGAGTTATAACCATAATTGCAATACTCTTAATTATGTTTTTTCAGTTATATATATAGTACCGGTTTTGAGAAAAGATGCCATTTGTTTGTCTATAAGAAATACAAAACAATATTCATATGCCAATTCGAAATAATTATATGTAAGGTTTAAATAAGGATAAAAACTATTCTCTTAAAAATACGTGAAAGGGGAGTGTTAGACTACCTCCCCCAGTCACCAAAATGGCCGCAGACAGCGCCATTGGCTGGCCACTTGCAGGCGTCATCAATGACGGCACTTGCAAGGGGCTGTGCTAAAGAGTTTAAAGGTACGGCGCGTGAGGAGGATCGACAGACGAACGAGGAAAAACGAAGACGCGTCATTCCAGGACTTGGAACCCTGTCGAGCTGAAGGCATCGCCTGCCCCATACTGCTGACTGCTAAAAGAGAACCTTTGTTAGGCTACGACCAGATCTTTGTAACCAAATACTTTTTGAACTATTAGAAGAATTCTAAAGATATACCTTGTCATAGTGGTGTACTTTAGAATTCTACAAGAGTGTGCATTTTTGTGGAAGCAAGCTTTTGAGAACGACCGTGCTAGGACGATTCCAATAAAGAAAAGGCTCCACCTCTTTTGACACTCAAAATCACCTTTTGTGAGACTCTTCATCTGCAACGTGCTACATCTGCATCTGGCTGGTGGCCAAAACACACACGCAGGGACAATAGTACTTTCCACTAGAATATACGATTACGACAGTGTCTTGCTCAAGGACACTTCGACACCCTGCCTGGGAGGAGCGGGAATCAAACCAGGAACCATCCAACACTACCTCCTGAGCCACTGTCGCCCCCAAGACTAGCATGGATTGCTAGCATGGAAAGGACTCTACTAATCCAAAACATAATTGGTAAGTACTGTATAGGGGTGTGGGTCCAAAACTCTGATCACCTCAAAAGCCCTGTTTCTTTTTGAAAAACAGGGCATTTAAGGTGATGAAATCACTGCGCCCAGGCAGCAGTGGTTCGGCAAAAAAGATTTCTGAGTATATATCTGAATATATATCTGCTTAGAAAACTAAAATGTCGAATCTTTTTTAAATGTCTCCACGTGGTAAATATACAAGTCACAACATGTTTACATGAAAGTTTTGGAGTTGTATTTGAAGTGTATTTCATGACTGTTGGGAACTAGGCTACACTGGCACACCTACTTCCAGTGAATGATGCTTAGCTAGGCTAATGGTGCGGCTGTTCCCTAAGCCTATGTAATGCATGCACAGAGAAGAAAAGGGTATGCATCTGCTTGTCTAACTCCAGGGGAGATGGCAAATAATGTCATGGTCCCAGCCAGGGACCCTACCTGAACAATATGAACAGTGGTTTTCTGCCGCCCTCTGCTGGCCAAACGCAGCAACTCCAGATACTTAACCTCCTAGGTTTTCTGGATACTATTAATACTATGATTAATGCTGTGCTGCCACTATTCATGTTGTGTTTCCCCGGTTTAGCTTGTGTTTAAAAGGTTATCTTTACATATGTTTCCTTTAAAGGTTCATCCCTTTACATATGTTTTCAGTAAGTGTTGATATCTTTACATATGTTTCCTTTAGGGTTCATCCCTTTACATATGTTTTCAATAAGTGTTAATATCTTTCCATATGTTTCCATCAAGGTTTATCCTTTACATATGTTTTCCAGTAAGATAATCCCTTTACACATGCCTTTATTTTTGATGTGAGTTTTCTTTTACTAATACTTTGTGTTCACCTGTCTTGGCCATGCCTGGCCTTAAGCCAGCTGGCACTCATTAGTAATCACGGGCAGTATTTATTCCTGCCCGTTTCTCACATTCATTGTCGTGCCATTGTTTTGTCATTGTTTTGTTTTGCAACCTTGTTCAGGAATACTCCTGTATTTCCCTGTGAGTTTGTTCCTTATCCTTAGTCAAAATCTTTCCAGCACTGCTGTGTTTTATTTGCGGGTTTTACAGTTCGCTTTTGTTTGTAACCGTTTCAACATGTATCCTTGTTTGCAACTGTTATAGTAAAAGCCCGTTCATTTCAT
Source organism: Notolepis coatsorum (assembly GCF_963971535.1). Taxonomy (NCBI): domain Eukaryota; kingdom Metazoa; phylum Chordata; class Actinopteri; order Aulopiformes; family Paralepididae; genus Notolepis; species Notolepis coatsorum. The sequence goes on from NC_140167.1 coordinate 48,718,797, forward strand.
TCCGTCGTCTCTGCCTCTACTCTCTCCGCTCGTGTTTTGCATTTGGGGTCTCCTCACCTATTCCCACACCGAATCCTCACAGAATGGCGCGACCAGTCCTGATCCCAGCAGGCACGAAGACAGTCAGAGCAAGCGATGCGCTCCTCGCCATGGGGAGATTCTTCAAGGGGGACTTTCTCTCCTCGTCCTCAGAGGAGAGGTGGACGATGTATACGCTGCTCACCTCTGTCGGTGAGTGCAGCGCGGAGCAGGCGCTTCAGCTGGAGGCGCACGGCCATGTGATCCGATGGCTGATTCGGGCGTTCTTGTCCTTTGCCCCCGGTGAAGCTCCGGTTACCAGCACGCCTTCCTCCGCAAGTACAGCTAGTCCTCTCACTGCTAACACAGCCCAGGTTGTTAGCACAGCCGCTAGCCTAGCTTCCACAGCTAGTGCAGCTAGCCCCCGCTCTGTTAATACAGCCCAGGTTGTTAGCACAGCCGCTAGCCTAGCTTCCACAGCTAGTGCAGCTAGCCCCCGCTCTGTTAATACAGCCCAGGTTGTTGGCACAGCCACTAGCCTAGCTTCCACAGCTAGTGCAGCTAGCCCCCGCTCTGTTAATACAGCCCAGGCTGTTAGCACGGCCGCTAGCCTAGCTTCCACAGCTAGTGCAGCTAGCCCCCGCTCTGTTAATACAGCCCAGGTTGTTAGCACAGCCGCTAGCCTAGCTTCCACAGCTAGTGCAGCTAGCCCCCTCTCTGCTAATACTGCCCAGACTTTTAGCACAGCCGCTAGCCTAGCTTCCGTAGCTAGTACAGCTAGCTCCCTCGCTGCTAACACTGCCCAGGCTACTAGCATAGCCGCTAGCCTAGCTACCGTAGCTAACGCAGCTAGCAGAACCTCTGCCCCCACAGCTAAGTCAATGGTTTCTTCGGTTAGGAGACTCACTGTGGGCTCGGTCTTTATCTCTAGCTTAGCTCCTTCTGCTACAGCTAGTAAGTCTAGAGAGGCTAGTTTAGCCTCTTCAGCTAGCCAGGCTTTCACAGCTAGTCCAGCCTCGTCTGCTAGTTTAGCCTCTTCAGCTAGCCAGGCTTTCACAGCTAGTCCAGCCTCGTCCGCTAGTTTAGCCTCTTCAGCTAGCCAGGCTTTCACAGCTAGTCCATCCCTGTCTGCTAGTTTAGCTTCTTCAGCTAGCCAGGCTTTCACAGCTAGTCCAGCCCTGTCTGCTAGTTTAGCCTCTTCAGCTAGCCAGGCTTTTACAGCTAGTTCAGCCCGCCTGCTAGCATAGCATGCACCGCTAGCAAGTCTCAGAAGGCTAGCAAACCTAAGAAGACTAGCATGGTCCTTCCTGCTAGTGTAGCATCTGCAGCTAGCACCTTAGCTCTTCCTGCTAATGTAGCACCTACAGCTAGCACCTCAGCTCTCCCTGCTAGCACAGGTCCTGTAGTCCCTGTAGCCAATATAGCTTTGTCAGCTACTTCCTTAGCGTCCCCTGCTAGGACAGCCACTGCTAGTCCTACAGGCCCTACAGCTAAACCTATGGCTTCCTCTGTTAGGAGACTCAGTGTGGTTCCGGCCTTTAGTACTGGCTTAGCTCCCCCTGCTACTGCTAGAAAGTCTAGAAAGGCTAGTAAAGCCCTTACAGCTAGCAAGGCTTCTTCAGCTACCCCAGCCTCTACTGCCAGCCTAGCCCCTGTTAGTTTAGCCCCAGATGCTACGCCCGGTCCGGCTTCCACGCCCCGTCCGACTCCCACACCTGACCCAGCCGCTACGCCCGGTCCGGCTTCTACGCCCAGCCCGGCCTCCTCGACTGGTCCCGGCTCCTTGTCTGGTCCCGGCTCCTCGTCTGGTCCCGGCTCCTCATCTGGTCCCGGCTCCTCATCTGGTCCCGGCTCCTTGTCTGGTTTCGGCTCCTCGTCTGGCCCCGGCTCCTCGTCTGGTCCCGGCTCTTCGTCTGGTCCAGCCCTATGCCGTGGTCTTCGCCGTGGTCTTCGTCGTGGTCTACATCTGCAGAGACCCCCGTCCGGGGTTCTGCACCCGGTCCTGAGGCCTGCACATGGAGTGGTCCCCGTCCGGGGTCCTGCTCCGGGGTTGTCGTCTTCGCACCTCCGCTCCGGTCCTTCTGGTCTGGCCCCGAGTCCTGCGCCTGGAGGATCCCTCGTCCGGGGTCCTGCTCCGGGTCTGTCACCCACGCCCCTTTGCTCCAGGCCTCCTGACCGGTCTTCCGTCCCCATGTCGAGCCCCCCTCACCGGCCCTCCGTCCCCATGTCCAGTCCCCCTCACCGGGCCTCTGTCCACGTTTCTGGCCCCCGTCGTCGGACCTTTGTCCCGTCTCCAGCCGCCCTGGCCCTGTGCCCCGCCCGCCCTTCCCCGGGCTCCCCTCTGGTCCGGTTCCTCGGGTCCCCTGCTGCTTTGCCCCTCCTGGGTTCTTTTTGCTGCCTCCCGGCCCCGGTTCTCCGGGTCCTCGCCCCCAGTTTTTTCCGTTCAGAATGGCATGTTCAGAATGCCATTCTTAAACCAGTTGCTGAAGGTTTCATCCACCATAGAGGGAGGGAAAAGGAAGTTTTTGTGGACAGGTGACAACGGTGACATGGCGTGGAGACCAAACTGTTTTTTGAAGTGGGACCAGATCTGGAGGGAGTGTTGTACTAAGAGGTTGTTGGTGTACTGGGCGGTTGTGACTGGGAGCGAAGAGCAAATTAAGGATTGCAAAGATGTTCTAGAACAAGATGCCCTTTCCATGTCCACCCATGCCGGTACCCACTGACAGAGTCCATAATGGGAATGACTCCAATAGAGAATGCTGTGAATATTTGCAGCCCAATAGTAGACCAAGAAATTGGGTAATGCAAAGCCTCCCTGCGATTTAGGCTTCTGGAGGGCCATTTTATTTATTCGGACTGGGCGTTTATTCCAAATAAAATCTGATATTGCCTTGTCAAGGGCTTTGAAAAATGACTTTGTAATGAAGGTTGGAATATTTTGAAATAAGTACAGAAATGTCGGTAATGTGTTCATTTTCACAGTGTTCACTCTGCCAACAAGTGATAAAGGAAGTGATGACCATCTGATAAAATCCTGCTTGGTGCGCTCCAGTAGAGGGGTGAAGTTGGACGCTATGAGATTAGAATGTTTATGTGTTATCGTTATGCCATGTTAACGGAAGCTGCTTGGGGAAAGCTTGAAGGGGAACATAGAGGGGGGGATATTTCTGGCTAAGGAGTTTATGGGGAAAAGTTCACTCTTGTTTAAGTTTAATTTATAACCAGAAAAGACACCAAACTCGTGTAGTATCTGAAGGACACGTGGAAGTGTGGCCGCTGGATCCGTGATATACAGCAGGACATCGTCCGCATATAGCGAGATTCTTTGTTCCTGTCCATTTCTAATGATGCCTTGGACATGGCGGTCCATGCGAAAGGTAATAGCTAGTGGCTCGATCGCTAGCGCAAATAGTAGCGGGGAGAGAGGGCAACCCTGTCTTGTACCGCGTTGTAGGAGGAAATATTCCGAAGTCACATCATTTGTTCGAACTGATGCCACTGGAGAGGAGTATAAAAGTTTGACCCAGGACACAAATTCAAAATAAGTAGTCCCATTCAACCCGGTCAAAGGCCTTCTCTGCGTCTAGCGCAACGACCTCTGCAACGGGAGACTCGGTGGGAGAGTAAATTATATTCATAAGGCGCCGCAGGTTGAAAAAAGCCATTCTATCCTTCACAAAACCAGACTGATCTGGATGGATAATACTTGGTATAACAGATTCCAGTCGTCGAGCGAGTACCTTTGCCAAGATCTTTGCTTCATTGTTGAGGAGAGAAATAGGACGATATGAGCCACAGTCTTTCGGGTCCTTATCTTTTTTTAAGAGCAGGGATATTGAGGCTTGGTAGAGAGTCGGAGGAAGCGAGCGGGATTGAAATGATTCCTCAAACATTGAAGCCATAATGGGACATAACTGGGTGGAATATTTTTTTAAGAATTCCACTGGGAACTCGTCTGGGCCTGGGCTTTTCCCACTCTGCATCGCGCTAATGGGCTCTTCCAAAAGCATCATTGAATCATTGTTTATGACTGGTATATCCAAATCTGCGAAAAAAACTATTCATGAGAGAGGGGTCTTTAGGGGAATCAGAGGTATATAGTGAAGAATAAAATGTTTTGAATTGACCATTTATTTCCAAAGGGTCCGTATAGATCTCTCCAGTGGCAGAGTTAATTTGCGTGATCAAGTTCTGAGCGGTGCAGTGTTTTAGCTGTAGTGCCAGCACTTTACTAGGTTTGTCACCAATGACTGGTGGAGAGGAGGTTAAATTCCGTCTGTAGAGTCACTCTTTCATTATAAAGTGAAGGTGTCGGAGAGACTGAATATGAATAATCCAATTTAAGAATTTGGTCTGAAAATTCAGCGCGTCTGCTGTTGCGCAGTTTATTACGTCGAGCACAGTTAGAAATTATTTCTCCACGGAGAAAAGCTTTAAGAGCTTCCCAAATGATGGACATAGACATGCCAGGGATAGAATTTACCTCAATAAAAAATGTGATCTTAGTGGACAGGAACGACGAGAATGAGTCCTCAGATAGCAATAGTGGATTAAGTCTCCACGGCCTGAATGAAGGACATTTGTCCGGGAAGGCTAGCTCTAAGACTATTGCTTTGATCTATTCCGTTAACATCCCCCAGATATGAACGAGAATTTGTCGAGACAAACCTAGTAAACTGGCGCTCGGAAGAGAAAAACTCCATCCCAGTTGCCCTATAAAAACACCGTTTTAATAACGAGCAACCAGCCTCAATCGTGATTCCTATCAGAAACACCCAGAGCCAGCACTATGTACGCGTCGAGACCCAAAACACATCAATGGATAGTCTAACAAGACACCAGATACCGTTCCTCCAAGCCGTCTGGGGAACGACAAGAAGCCGCTTTTTTAATTTTAAATTTTTTCAGAAAAAAGAAAAAATAATACGGACATGGGTCCCATGCGACGCGGCTGAGGGAAACACCACCCCGTCAACCACACTTCATAAGAGGGGACGGTGAGCGACGTACCCCTATGACGGGGGGAAACCCATGACTCAACAGACCTGTAAGGCGAGGAGTCAGGGAAACCCTAAACAATACCCCGTCCACCTACTCCAAAAAGGAGAGGACGGGGAACCCCCAGAGAGATTTCCCACGCGAGCTGTATAGATTGAAAAGAAATATTGCAACATTGAGCTATGTAACACTTGGGTTAGGACTCTCCGAGGAGGAGGCTCTGAACCAATACACACTCAATAATCTAATTGAATCGAATACACATACAATAGAGCAGAACTCCTTTTTGAAGTTCTACTCACCTTGACAATCTGAGGAGGAGGCTCTGAAACTCTGAGGAGGCTCCCTCACTGGGAGGGAGGTCCGAACTCACAGAAGGCTCTTCTCCCTGAGGAGGAGCTTCGTGAGGAGGAGGCTCTGAAAACTCCCTGAAACAGATCCATAACATGGAACCTGAACAACTCACGGAAGTCTTACCAATAGAAACGCGCTCAGTGACGTACTCTATGGCGGGGGAATTTCCGCGGTGCACACGCCCAATCTTTCAGGGCGTGGGACCAGGAAACTCCGAAACAGCAACGTGACAGGAACTCTGAAGGACAGGGGGTTTTAACCCCTGACAAATCAGAAAAGGGGAGGAAAGGTTTACCAGTTCACCCCTTTACGACCCCTCACCCCTGATACGATGTAATGACAAAGTAGAGCCATGACACCAGTCATAGCATGCTACATGAAGCATTTAATAGCTTCACATAGCTCATGTGCTAACCTGCTATCTGATTTTTACTAAGGAAAAAAAACACAGAACAGAGAGGGCCCCTTTAAGAGCCCTGGTACCAGACTTACACATGTGCTTCTGTGGGCCAAAACCTAACCCAGTTGTAGATCTCAACGACACACACAACCCTTCATCACAACAAAAAATGGCAAAAGTACACTCTTACTACAGAGGAATGCCGTTTTTCATAACGAGAGAGACATAAGTCCTCGATTACGTATTGGCCACAGGCCTTGCTAAGCACACATGATAGTGACCAAACAACCTTTTCCCTAGGGAAAAAATCGTTTCTCAAGCAGAAGCACAACCCCAGCAGCTTAAGCTGAGGGCTACATCGTATCCCCACAAACACAGTGACACAATATATTGTAAACAAACATGTCTGAGGGGAGGGGGGGGGAAGCCCCAGGGAAAAACCGGGGGGGTCACCCCTCCTACCTTACCCTTGATATGACCAGGTTGAACAGGTACCCCTGTTAATATGTGAACACACTGTTCATTGTCATCACAGGCTGAGAAAAGGATTCATTCCTCAATCACATGTCACTAAGCATAGCTTCACAGGTTAATTAACCCACTTAGTTGTGAGTTCACCCACGTTACAAACGTTACATGAACACACATGTTCTCATCACAACTAACCAGTTCATTTTTACACATGTAAAAAACAACGCCAATTTTCTATGTAGAGAGAAGCTATACCAGTGACAAGACAATTCACACACAACACGCATCGTATCCTCAATGTATTGCAGCAACACACGTTTTGGAAAACATCGTTATTACAAAACATTTAGAAGGGAAGGAAAGAAGAAGTGTTTAAAGTCCGCAGGACTCCTACCTTCACCCTGAGCGCAGGCCGAGAGGACTGCAACACTGGTTAACGGGACAACCGACATCGAACCCGGCGTCTCCTGCGTTGGTGACGAGGGTAATGTCCGCTGCGCCACCCAGCCGCCGTTCTCCATGTTGACCAAGTCCTCGCTGGCATGGCACCCGGTGTAGGGTCGATTAACATCTTCTGTCAAAGATGACGTCGTAGTCAGAGTGTTTAAGGCTTGTCATACTCACAGTAACGTTCAACAGTGTAGCATTAAGCTAACAGCCGCTCCCGACTGATAGCAACAAGCTAACGTTTCCTAGCCTAGTAAACACAACGGGCTAGCGCCGCAGCTAACAGCTGACTGGCTAACAGTAGGCCACACACTAGCACGCAAGCTAAGCAGCTATCACCTGAACTGTACACAACGACATAACAAGCCACACTTCAGACAGGCCCCCGCCTGAAACCCTCCTCATCCTAAGAGAGAAGAGAAAAAGAAATGCCAACACAGTTTTCAACTGTGATTTACCAGACATACAGCGGAGTCGGCACAATTCCCATACGGGCTGCAGCCGACTTGAGCATGGAACTACCGATAAAGAAGATCCAGACCAACATTTCCTCGTGTTTAGGGTGTACTCTGCACGTCACTGGAGTGAGATGTGTGCAGTTGACGCTGAGCGGCAGCTAATACGATATAGAACAGTGATTCACCTGCGCAGTGATTGATTGAATGAAAATTGTATTAACAGATTGCAGAATGGGTACAATATAGTACGGCTCAATACACACAATTGTTAAGGGGATGCAGACCAGAGAAAAACTTTCGTCTTGTTTACATCAGGGTCACCCATTTTCAATTCATAATGAATTGTAAGTAAGGGTGCAATTAGCACCGTGCAATCCATTCTTTGTGGATCTAGCCCCAAGTGTCTTAATAGTTTGAATATGGACCACACATATTCACCTAGTGTCTTAATAGTTTGAACAAGGACCACACCTATTCACCTAGTGTCTTAATAGTTTGAACAAGGACCACACATGTTCACCTAGTGTCTTAATAGTTTGAACATTGACCACACATATTCACCTAGTGTCTTAATAGTTTGAACATGGACCACACATATTCACTATTCACTTATTGTCTTAATAGTTTGAGCATGGACCACACATATTTACCTAGTGTCTTAAAGGGGAGATGTTGAATAGCGATATAAACATAGTCATAGCATCAAATTAGTATTTAGATAAACCACAGAAAAATCACGTTATAAAAATAAGACGTTTCTAAGAAAAAACTATTTGTTATGTCCCTTCGTATAGCATTTATCAACCAGTGCGCCGCCATTTTGTTCACGTTAAATGCTGACGTCACAGAGATGGTTTCGCCCGGAGCCTCCCACGTACCTAGCTACTACTACTACTACTACTACTACTACTACTACTACTACTACTACTACTACTACTACTACTACCTGCAGCACGCTGTAGCAATATTATTAGGCTCCTCAAATATCGTTAAACATAAAAAACATTTATGTAATATTTTACAGCATTGAGCAACCCCAACATGTGTTACCGGTCCCAATGGGCTACTGGGTACCGGAACAAATCATGTTCGCAGCCGGTCTCCATTCACTCCCTGAAAGCATAGCATATGATCAAGAGGAGTGAAGACACGTGTTGCTCAGTTTACTCCAGAAACTCCTCTGAGAGTTTTATTGTCATCAATAACTCTCAATTAACAATTCGGTATCAAAACATCATATTTACAGTCCATATGTACGTTGCCACCTGTCACCAATGTCCATAGGTCAGAGAGCACCAAAGTCAAACCTACTTTTACCGCATTCAGTTCTGACTGGAGGTGTATAATGACATGTGCATCCTGGTGACGTATGCGTACTGCAGCCTTCAGACACATTTTCAGGGAAAGTTATTACCCTTATTCCATATTTTCGTTAGGTCACCTTATTTCACATTATAATCAAACGACCTTACTTCACATTATAATCAAGCGCTCAGGTTTCAGCATTGAATAAACAAGTCACAATGTACCATAATAATATAACGTCTTTTATACCCCAGCGGCAGGTATGCGCTGCTAGTATTTGATAACGTGGAAAACGCCATCTTCCCTCGTGGCAAATGCATATCACAATGTGCGTGCACATAACATATTTTATATTCTTACTGGAGAGGAGGAAAATCACGTGGAACGAACTGTGGAGCATGGAGTCTAATAGGCTAAGCTTCATCATCAGAGCCACATATGATGTCCTGCCCTCGCCAACCAACCTACATCTCTGGTATGGAGAGGACCCAGCCTGTCTCCAGTGTGCAGCCCCAGCAACCCTCAAACGCATCTTAGTGGGTTGCAAGACCAGTCTAACTCAAGGAAGATACACCTGGCGCTATAACCAGGTACTGAAGTGCTTGGCTGTTGAACTTGAGAACAAGAGACTAACCACCAACGCCATGCCTCTAAATGCCCAAACTACCTTCCCATGGAAAACAACCTTCATCCGGGAAGGGGAGAAACGGCGGACCAAGCCATCACCTCCAAACTCAGGCCCACTGAATGCAGCCCGGGATTGGGAAATGTGGGTAGACCTCAGCCAGAGGCTTACCTTCCCATCCGAAATTGCAGCGACCAACCTGCGCCCAGACCTGGTCCTATGGTCCAAATCTTGCCGGCGTGTCTTCATCGTTGAGCTGACGGTCCCATGGGAGGAAGCCATCGATGAGGTATTCGAACGGAAGAGGCTGCGATATGCCAACTTAGCAGCTGAAGCAGAGGGGCGGGGCTGGAACGTGAAGGTGTGGCCAGTGGAGGTGGGCTGCAGAGGCTTTGTAGCCAGTTCCACCACAAGGCTCCTGAAGGAAGTAGGGATCAGAGGACAGGCCCAACGGAAGGCAATCAAAGAACTTGCCACAGCAGCAGAACGGAGCAGTCACTGGTTGTGGCTGAAACGTAGAGACGCATCATGGGCTGCTAAATGAACATGTGGTGCCACCGTGCGACACACACCCAGGCCTGATCAGCCTGTGGTGGGTCAACCTCGGCAGAGGGTGTATTGTGATAAATGGCCGAAACACCCAATGAGGTCGGGGAACACAACTGAAGATGTGTCGTACTGGTGGCACCACGTGATCATTGCCAAATTCCACCCCACTCCAACCTCATTCAATTGTTGTGCTGAATATTTAGGGATCTTTAACAACTAGTCCTATTAAGAATCCTGACGTTAAACATTCAACTCATTTCACAATTCGTTACTCATTTCACCTAACGTTATAACTTCTAAACTATAGTGTTTTCGGTACTTTTCACACTCCAGAAATTCCTCTGGCATGAGAGGGCGGAAACCTCACCTAGGGGGACCTGGCGCATCACCTGAACTACATGGTTCCACTCTTAACTTCCTGTCTAATCAATTCTCCATCTCACAGTCAATGTGAACTTGGTTAATAATATTAACGTATGGTTGGTAATATAAAGTTTACCATAATTATTCTAATCATGTAAATTAGACAGGTACAATTGCAAAAATTACACAAGATTATGCACATATTCTTGAGGATACTACATATGCTCTGTCATCTTTGAGATGGCGAAACCTGCAGTGCACCGTGTGAGGCCACGATATTTGAGCAAATTAATAATACTGCAGAATAATAATACGTGTGTAACAAAACCATTCATTGTGTTTGATGTAAGCAAACTGATGCCAGACTCAGCATTCATGCATTCGGCTGAATATCGAGATGAAGCACAGCCTACATGGTGAACTCAACTTGTTATTATTGGCGCAAAAAAAATCAGAGGAAACAAAGCCGCCACTAATGCAAACCACGTTAGAGGGCACATGTGCGTATAACGGTGGTAGTCAGAAGGCTAAGGTGATCACATGAAAATTAATGGAATTCATAGGGTTCGACGACCAGCCATTAAGTGTAGTCGAAAACATCGGATTCTGTCACATTGAGCCGCGTTACACTCTCCCAGGTCGTACTTATTTTTCAGACATTGCCCTGTACCCGAGCTCTACCAGGCAGTGTATTCGCACATTGATAGCCTTCGGAAAGAAGACGTTTCTTCAATTAGCTTTACCAGTGATATTTGGACATCTGATGTCAGCCCTATGTCAATGCTGAGTATGACAGCTCAGTGGATTGACGCAGACTTCCAACTCCGTAAAGCGGTCCTGCATTCCCAAGAGTTCTCCGGCTCCCATACTGCTGCAGCGCTGGCAACAGCAGCATTCGAGAATATGTTCCAGACGTGGCATATTCCGAAAGAAAAGATTCATGTCATACTCCGAGATAATGCCCGAAACGTGGTCAAATGCATGAAAGACGCAGGATTACAAAGTTTGGGATGTATGGCCCACACGCTTCAGCTGGCTATCCACGATGGAGTGCTGTCACAGCACAGCATAAAAGACAATCGCAATTGCAGTTGCATTATTGCAAACTAAAGAAATGTGAATTCAGGAAGTTAAAATGAAGTTTAGCCTATTCAATTGTTTTAGAAGGCTATAGCCAATGTTGCCTTTTACGGAATGTTTAGCCTATATTTTACGCACTGTGTTTAGCCTATATTAAACAGTCTTAATTGTTTTTTCAGCCTGTTATTCGTTTTAACTTTCAGTCTGCTAATAAATATGTGTTGTTAATTCAGTATTTAACTTCTTGAATTCATATTTATTTAGGCTATATGCTCATTAAAAACACAAATGTTATGGACATCTAATTTAATTATCTGCTTATTTATTAATGCTTCAATTCATTCAGAAACATTGCAGCAAACAATCCATATGTGCATTATACCTAATACTTGAATGTGATTTGACCAAAGCAGAGTATACACACAGACAGTGGAGCTGTTTGACTTGTTGCGTGGTGGCGATGTCTCGCAGATAATACAACTACAAGTATAATTATATAATATAAAAAAATTTCGGTAGGTAACGTTACATTTGGTTGACAATTTACTGACTGACTTTCAAGACACTCCATGTTTACTATAGGTAGGTAACCAGCAGTGTAAACCAGAAGCCAGCCCAACAACTACGGTGACCATCTAGCTAACTCTAAAATGGTGCACTTTTCAGAATTTCAAGAGTGGGGTAAATCTGCAGTGCCGCTCTGTGACATTGAGTAGGTTATTAAAATGGAATAAAAGCCAAAACAACCTTGCCACGGTTGGCCCTCTACCGTTGGATTCGAAACACGGACATGTCCGTGGCCGGGCGGGAATGTGTTAATCAATGGGAGGACGAGCACATTTGCGAATGCATAAACTATATCTTAAATGATGGTGTGACGTACATGGGTACGTGGGTTGGTCATTATCATTATTACTGTATTTGTGACACCATGTGAACATCAGGTTAGTATAGGTCATGTTATGTTTTGTATGTGTGTGTGTGTCATGATAACTAATGCCTGTCCCTTTCTTTCTTTGTCAGGTGCCGCCCATCCCTACACTGAAGAGTGCTGATTGCCTGATGAGTGGCAGCTGACGGCAACAGCCTCGAGGGGCGGGTGGATAAAGCCTGACAGCACACACACATCCTGGCACCCTTCGGGCTTCCTTCAGAGGGGGGCGGCGGATCAGGGTGGAGGAATGGAGTCGGTGAGAGGAGGAAGGCACGGAGGGGGGTTGGACCCGGTCGCTCGGAGAGAGAGAGAGAGAGAGAGAAAGCGGAGTCGAAGCGAGGCGGGGGAGGGTCTGAGAATTGGGAGGAAGTGTGTCGGCGGATGGACGAGAGGGTGCTGGCGCGGAGGTGCATAGGGTGCTTTATTCGGGCGGGGTATCACAGAGGGTTTGAGGGAGATGGGGGTTGGGGAGTTGGGGATGTCGGGTGGGGGAGGGGGAGATGGGGCGAGGGTGGTGATGGGGGTTTTTGGGGAATGTGGGGGTGTATGGTGGGGTCTGAGGGAGGGGGTCAGAGTTGGAGGTTAGATAGAAAGTTGAAATGTGCATGGGTCAGAGAGTGGGATGTGTAGTGTGGTGTGGATGTAGGTTTGTAGGGATGGTGAACGGTGTGGTTGTGGGAGGGTGTTTGTAGGTTAGGTAGTTAGTTGGACTGGTGGTTGGAGAGTGGAGACTGGAGGACTGGCCCGATCTCCGGGTCGGTAGGTGGCGGTGGATGCCCCAGTTGTGGGGGCCGTCCGCCGTGGAACACCAAGGAGAAGAAGAAGAAGTTAGGCAGCAATACGCCGGAAGGTGTCTAGACTGCCAGAAATTACAAGAAGAAGAAGAAGACATCCTGGCGCCTCATGGAGTCATTTGCCAGTGACCATAGTGTTGGAGGTTGCCCTTGAATTACAACCGTTGTGTGGAATTATTATAATTGTAACTGAGGGGTACAATTCCCTGACTGTATTGATAAGTATGGTATCATTAAACCACTACCGCTTTATGTACTTTAATTACTGGCCATACAGTACATGATATATAAATATGATGAACACTTCCCACAATGAATCGGTTCCACACAAAGTGGTAATTAAGTATTTATTGCAGCAAAAGGTACATAATATACTTCTCTATTTTACTTTGGATGCGCTTATAAGGCAAAGGAATGTGCGTAGGCAAATCAATAATGAATGTCCATTCTCTGGTTACGCAGGAGGTAATTATACAACCTGAATCTTAGGGAATTATATCTATGGTACACTAGTAATATATAGCGGGAGATACTGGAAGGGTCCCCCCGGTTGTAAGCCAGCAGGGGTAGAGGATCTGTCGGTAGTAGAGAGTCTGGTCAACGATGACTAAGGAGACTCCAAGTACAGGAGACGGTGCAATAGTCTCTTGATCCACAGACGAATACAGCTGTTCTCCGTAGACTGTAGCTCCACAGTGAAGAAAGCTAGCCGGCCTCAGGCTCTCTGAGGCGCAGACTCGACGTGGCTCCTCACAGGGTAAATCCCACACGTGTAGGCGTCGGCGATTCTCCGCTCCATAAATCACAGGACCAAAACAAATATAATCCAGCCGCAAAGGGCTATGTAGTCGTCGGGTAGATTAATCCAGTGTACATGTCCACACGGTTCTCGTCTAGGTCTCCTCGGGTGAAAGCGCCATGAAAGCAGCCCAGCCTGGATAAGCACTCTAGCTGGTACGAGGAAGCGTTGGTGATGCTGGTCACTGTAGAACTTTAGCCGCACGATACACTATACACAAATAGACTATTACTGACTTAATAGAAATATGTCGCACTCGACGGTATAGCGCCAAACTCTGACAATTCAGTTATTAATTCGCACGCGGTCTCAATGCTCTATTTGGGGCCAAACAGGCCATACTTCACCGCACGTTGTATCGTGGGTGAGGCTTCAACTTATTGGGTAACTCTACTTCTGTATTCACCTGCGCCATATTTATATGCACGGCGAACAATCTAGTGCCAACCTCATTTCTGTCTCGTATTCCTGGGCAAGGCCGGGCATGTACAGACATGTCTTGACGGTGGCTTTGAACCTGACTCCGGAGGCATGGCCCTGGCGCCTGTGGACCGCTGTCCAATAGGAGAATGAAATATTATGGTCTGGTCTAGGCTAAAGGGATATTCCGTGTATATGTACAAGGAATATACAAGGGATATCAAACGATATACAAATACTATGCAATATATATCAATCAATAAATATATATATTCGGTTTAATCTGATCCTTTGTAACAATAATACTGCCCTTTGTTTCCACTGTTGTGTGGATTGATCTTGTGTTGGCCTTATTGTCACTATTGTGTGTTCTCATGTTCACACTACTTACCTGGTAGGCATTGTGTCTGTGTTGGTGTTGCTACCAGGTAAGTGTATAATATATATTGTGGCCTCTGTGCCACTTGCCACCCGTGTGGAATTAGTTAATATATATATCTATATGTATTGGGCCTTCTGCCTTTTTGCCACCCGTGTGTGGAGCTATAGTGTACAGTACTTATTACCACTTTGTGTGGATTCCCCATTGTGGGATTGTTATATATATATTGTTGGCCTCTGTGCCGATTACCTCTATTAACACATTGACCGCCAAAAACGGCTTACGACGGGTTTGCTGGTCATGCGAATTCTGCCAAACCACGCTGTACGACGTTATTGAGATCATATTTCATTTTTTCGCCATGTGTCACGTACGTGGGTTGTTCATTATCATTATTGCCATATTTTTAACACCATGTAACATCAGGTTAGTATATTTAATATGTGTTATTTTGTTTGTGTGATGTGTGTCATCTCCTAAATCCTGTTTTTCTTTCTCCCCTTCCCAGATGCCACTCATCTCACTGATTGAGTTGATTGCACCTGCTTGGTGCACCTGTGGGCAGTCAGTTGGGATGGGTGGATATAGCCTGGAAGATGACACACATCCAGGGCGCCTCATTGTGTCACTTTCTAGTGACCACTGTGTATGAGGTTGCCTTTGTTGCCACTGCGTGTGGATATATATATATATGCATTTATTGTACTGGCCTCTTATTTTTCTGTTGCCACTGTGTGTGGGCAGGTATGTATATGCAGTAAGCCCTATTGCCATATACCTGATGGACTAATGATTGTGCTAGCCTTTGCTGCACATTGTGTATGGAACCGTGTGCTCTTTAAGGGTCACACGGCTACACAGTAGCTTCAAGGTTTGTCTATCTTGGCTAAGTGTTTGTTTGTCTGTATGTATGTCCTGTTTGTTCTCCCCTACCTTTTTCCCTGAGCACATATTGTGGTAGGTTTGAATCCCTGCTACAATAAAATATTATTTACTATTTGGAAAACGTTGTGGTGTTGTTCTTTACCTGCCCGGGACTGTGCTTAAAGCACCTAATGGAGGGGCTGGTTTTCATGTGCAGCCCGCTCCAGTTATATTCCATATGGTCATCAGACCTTTGTACATGACACCATGGCATTCATAATTCCGCCACCCAGCCTCTGCTGATACTATGGGACTCTGCACAACAGTGCAACGCCTCAATACCGCCGCCTGGTGGATGATCAGGCGAGTTACAACCGGAAGTGGATCTGGTGATCTCGGTGCATCTGGGAAATCCGTCCGGCAGTCACATATCGTTGCGGGACTATAGACACACACTGGCGTGCATGGATCGCTGCCATAACTCAATAATCGATATGATTTGGGCGTTTATTGCGCCATACAAACCGGAAATGGATCTAGTCGATCAATGTCAAATAAGTGGGATCTTTTTCCTCCAGTCTCATCGGCGAACGGTAAGAGGACAGTAACGTTACTTTCAGCTTGATTGTTTATTCTTTTCACTGCAAACAGCTCTGATCAATATATCACCCATACTACATAAAGCATTTACTGACGATCACGGAATTATAAACGACCCCCCCTTTCATCCGCGCATGATGAATCATAACATGTACAGTTGAAATTTTTAATATAGCGTGTATCGGCAATAACCGGCAGTTGATAATCTATATGCGTTTATGCCTATAACTCACGTTCTATGAATTACTGCAGAAAACGATAAAAACATATTTATATTCTAGAAGGTATTTTTGGAAGAATCTATGAATGAAAAAGTATAACGTTCCTACATCCTGAACGATAGATAATCGATGTTGAATGGGCCATAGTAATGTCAATTTAGCAATACAATTTAAAAAGTTATAGCCCTGCAAAGAAGGTGAACATCTCCATAGGCTTAGACATGTGGCAGTGAGCCTACATTGATGGATAGAAGCGTGGCAGTTAATGTGTTATGGGGGCATATATATATTGTTGGCCTCTAGTTCACTTGCCACTGTTTCCCTGTGTGGAACTATATTGTGTTGTGCACGTTGTGTACATTTGCTGGGTGATTCCCAGACTGCCAACCACAAGGCTTGTGGTTGTGTCCGGTGACACTAGGTCACTAGGGCTTGTGTTTAGCTTATTATACTTACCTTGTTTGTTCTCTCATTACCCTTTTCCCTGTTTGTCTATTTGTTGTGGGTTTCATTCCCCTCTTGTGTTATAATAAATATCATTTACCTTTTGGAAAACGCATTTGTTGTTTACTTGCCTACCGGGACCTGTGCTTAAAGCACCTTACTGGACGGGCTGTTTTTTTTTTTCGAAAATAGCCATTTACTGGAATACACAAAACACGTTGTCATTTTCCGGCTGATTTATGAATAGTTTTCAAATAAATAGATTATCGAGAGTATTTGTGTTCTTATGCACGATACAAAAGTGGGCTGAAAAATCATTTATTTGTGCCGCGCTCAGCGCCTAACGCCACACACACACGCGTTATGAAATCTGTGAAAAACAACTCTGATTAACCAAAACTGGTAACATAGATTCCTTACCTCAGATCAGATGTTCTGCAAAAAGATGAATCCAATTCTTGATCGCCATTCCAAATATTGATCGCGTTTATTGATCCAACGTTATAGTCCGAAACAGATAATCCAAGCTGCTTCCAGCCTCGCCAGTGAATCTGGTAACACGACACTGCTTGCCAGAGATAGGAAAATCCTGGACCGGAGTATTTCTCTGATGCACTTTTTAACTCAATCCAATCCAATGATGTGCATTACCATCCGGGAGACGATAGGGGGCGGTATTTGCCCTTTTTGAGCTCAGAGCCATTCCCAATGATAATGTCAGGCTGGATGGATGATAAATGAATGGATATCGCTAATAAAAGAAATAACGATAAAATAACGAGAAATCTCGTTATTGGTAACCAACGCATGGCGGCCAACAACAAGATTTCTCGTTGTTGGCAACCAATGTGTTAATAGTTTTAACATGGACCACACATATTCACCTAGTGTCGTAATAGTTTGAGCATGGACCACACATATTTACCTAGTATCTTAATAGTTTGAACATGGACCACACATATTCACTATTCACCTAGTGTCTTACTGTAATAGTTTGAACATGGACCACACATATTTACCTAGTGACTTACTGTAATAGTTTGAACATGGACCACACATATTTACCTAGTGTCTTAATAGTTTGAACATGGACCACACATATTCACCTAATGACTTACTGTAATAGTTTCACCACACATTTTTGAAAATGTTGAGGGAGGAAACGTATAAATCGTGCATTGAGTGTCTAAAAGTCGCCAATGACCAAAATGATGATGTAAGGACGGCCACATCGCTGATGTTCCTAGCTAGCTAGCTGCACTACTAACGTTAGTACTGATGTTATAGTGTTGGAAAAGACAGGATGGTAATGGCTAGAAGGCATCCACATTACAGCTGGCTGTGTTGCATTGTGGACTCTTCTCATGACCCACCTGACCTCACAGCAGATTTATGGAACTCTGCCATCGTTTGGGAGGAGGACTGTGTAGACTCAACTACACAATTACTTTAAAACAATCTTTAAAACAGGTGAAATTATCTTTAATACAGCTTGAACAAGTAAATCAACAAGTAGCCCCTCTTAGATAATATCTCTTATTTCAAATTATACAATGGCATGCAAATATCTTGATTCTGATAGTTAGCCGTTGTTATTTCGTATAACACACTCCACGTGACCCCAGATCCCTCCCACAACCGAATAACTTTGTCTGAATGAGTCCGCCATAGATAGACAAATGGAAGTATGAATATATTTTGAACGAATCCTCCAAAAAAGATACAGTCAACTGGAATATGTTAGTTTGTTACACATATGTTGGATTATGTAATTGGTTTGTCATGACCCATTGTGAAACAAAATTAAAATCGTGAAAAAAAGGCAGATGATTTCTTTTTGTCAGAGTAAAATGCATAACAATCAGGCACGTTGCAAGGGGGGTTGTGGCAGCTTCAGTTACTGCACAAAAGTAAAACGGTATTTTTATATACTGTAACATGTATATAATATAAGTTATAAGTTTATCCTGCTCAAAGCACTTGACTTCACCATTACACTGACACACTTGTAAATTCTTGTTAGATTGCCCAACTGTATTATTTTCCTCGCTGTGAAAAACTACAGAACTTTGCGTCTGAGGGGAGTGGCCACTGGCTGAGTGCTTTCTGTCTCGGGTGCCGGAGAGGAGAAGCACAGACAACATGAGAGAAGAGAGATGAGACACACCTAAATCCATTGCGGGTGAAAATTTGCCGCAAAACATTAATATCTTTGGAACCGTGTGTGTTAAATTGTATCTGAATCAGGAGATGATATTCTCTCGTCACAATCGAAATTGTATTTCTCCGTCACGCAAAAGCTGGCTCCCAAAGTCTGTAAACGTGTGCATAACGGAGTGTGGCTCTATAGCAGAGGTCCCCAACCACCATCGGGTCGCGGACTGATGTTATTAGTTCGTTACACATATGTTGGATTATGTAATTGGTTTGTCATGACCCATTGTCAAAACAACAATAAATCGCGGGATTTATATGAAGTTTGTTGTTAGATGGCATGCTTTGTAGCAACTCCCTCTGCACCTCCCTCTGCTTCAAAAGGACACTGTCACACAAAGCTATTTCACTGGATGTCCCGGACACAATGGAAGTATGGATATATTCGTAACGAATCATTTAAAAAAGATACAGTCAACTGGAATATGCTTTGTAGCACCTCCCTCTGCTTCTAGACACGGAGGCAACTTTTTTTTTCTGTGGATGGTTTTGTGAATAAATCTCCATTATGCTTCAATTACTGTGTGTTTATTGTATAGCAATAAGGTTGGGTGAATTCGGCCATTGTATATGTTATGGTTTGTAATGCGACCCCAATTGCACGACACAGACAGGTAATCAGAGTTAGCCAAAACAAGGGCATGATTTATTATACACAAAAAAGCGGCACTGAGCCTTTAAGGGGGAAAAAACACTAAAGTCCATGAACACAAAAAAATGCGGCACTGTGCCTTTAAAGGGCGAACAGGCAGGAATCCTCTAGAACACAGGCAAAAAAGTACACAGGAAATCTTCTAGAACACGGGCAAAAAGTACACAGGAATCTTCTCGAACACGGGCATCCTCCCCACCAGAATGCTGCTGACGGGCAACGCAGCAACCAGGGGGTCCAAGGGGAATGGGGTGAGAACACGGGTATCCTCCCGTGGAACAATAGAAAGCGATGAAGCGGTCTCACCCCAGGAACGAGGTCCATGTAGAGGGAGTAGGGAAGTAGCTGGCATGACATCTGGAGTGGGAACATTGGGATCCTCCCGTGGAATAGAGAGCGAAGACGGTGTCCTACTCCAGGAAACGGCGATAGGTGGTGATGTACAGAGGTGGCACGACGTCTCACGCCGGAGACACGGCAGTAGATGGTGGTAACAAGGACGACCCGACAAGGAGTGGAAGGGAGTCTGCAATACTTGTACTCTTATCCGAGCTGATTGCAAACTCCTCTCAGGTGCGTGAAGCAGAAAAACGGCACGCCCCCTCGTTGGGCAGCATGCAGTCCTTTCCAGCCCTCACAGTATAAAAGCATTACATCACTTGAAGTCGTGTGTTATATAAATTAGATCACGCCTAGGGGGGTCTAACGACTCTCGGTTGCGCCTCGGGCCTAACAACCACCCCTAGGCGTGATCTAATTCGTATAACACACTCCGGTGTGTGATGTAATGCTTAATTACATTGTGAAGCAAGTGGAATTTTCCTAAATTCATGAATGCAAGATTTTGTATTTATTATTCCTCTCTGCACATCCCCCCCCTCTCTCTCTCTTTCTTTCTCTCTCTCTCGCTATATATTGATAGAGCAGTCAGAGCGGCGTCACCACCCCATTAATCTCCATTATGTCCCATTCAGCGAGAGGCAGACATACGGACACAACAGTGGTGCAGGGGAGCATTAGACATCACATCACACATCACATTACACATCATATTACACATCACATTACACACCACATTATCATACCCAAATGAAGACTCTATGGGAGAGAGGCTTACATCATCATCATCATCCTCTGTTTAAAATCTTCTGTCCAGATGCAGCTGGGTTGGATTGAATCCTCACTATGGCTTTCCTCCACCGGGTTCGGTCCATGGCCATGTCACACATTCAGCAGCCTCTCCATGTACTTTTGCCACATTTCCTTCATTCCTTCGTTGTCAGTCACGATGTTACCATCCTCATCCTTTACACAGCTTGTGCCGGGCACGTCACGCCTCTCCTTCACCATCTGCTTCGCAATCCTGATTAACTCCTTTGTCCGCTCTTACTCTCCAGCTCACTTGCAAACTCTTTCCTCTTGGCCTATTGGGCCTCCCATACCGCTGTCTGCACCACTCTCTTTGCCTCTGCATACTGTACCCTGTCTGCCTTCACTCTGGATTTCTGCCACACTTTATAGCACTGTCTCTTCTCATTCACCACTCTCTCAACATTGTCATTCTACCACCACGTCTCTCTGTGTCTCACTGAACCCCTTGACCACCTCCTCTGTTACATTGAGTAGGACCTTCTTCATTACCTCCCACTTGCCGTCCACATCTCCCAACCCCATCACTTCCTTCCCTTCGTGAACTCTTTGTTACATCTTCTCTCCTTTCTACTCTCTTCCTTCCATTGTTTCCACACCTTCAGCCTGGGCACATGCTTTTTTTTCTTAACTCGCAGAATTAGGTCTCCGACGACCAGCCATTGCTGTGTCACGCACTCCTCTCCAAGTATTACCTTGAGATTCCTGACCATACCACGGCCCTCTTTCCTAACCATGATGTAATCAATCATGCTCTTACTGTATGTTACCAGTTTGGCTTCATCCTTCTTGAAGAGCGTGTTGCACACCACCAGCTCCATCACATCTCCAAACTGCAAAATCCTCTCTCGCTCCACATTCCGCGTTCCAAAACCCTGTCCACCATGCACACCATCGAAGCCACCTGACTCCCTCCCCACATGTCCATTCAGGTCGCCTCCCAGGATGATGGCCTCCTCTTGGGAAATTGCCATGATGGCTTTGTCCCAGAACTCATCCTTCTTGTCCTACGTAGGTCGATATTACATTCACCAGGCGCTTCCCAATTACCATCTTCACTGCAAGGATCCGTTAATTCACCCAGCTGACGCTCAACACTTGGTGTATCCACTTTTCAGCGATCAATACCCCGATCCCTTCGTCGCAGCCTTGCCAGAAGAACTTGTACCTTTGAGGTTTCCTATGAAATGAAATTAGCCATTTGGGCACATATTGCTGAAGAAGAGAAGAGTCAGAAGTTACCCTCGCTCTCTGACCCAGAGAGCTGAAGGCATGAACTTTTGAATGTCCAAGCCACAATTCAACTTAGTACAATAGTGGGTTTTATTGGTAAACGTCCCAAGAAGTATTCAGAGAGACATAGAAATATGATCAATGACAAATATGATCTACATGATTATTAATGTTCACAGAACTAGAGAGATCCCTTGGTGGACCTCGTTCTGGCTCCCAATACACGTTGCCCTGGCCCATTAAACTGGCCTCAAATAGCACAAACACAGTTATATTTGAGTGTCTCATAATCTGAAATAGCCCAACGCTAAAGCATTCATACTCACATAATCACATGTTGTCACAGCGGCCGGAGGAGGACAGACGTGTATGTCTGCCTCTCTCAAACCCCCAATACCTTTGTTTAAATACTAGTCATGATGTCACAGGTCTGACCTATCAGAACCTGTCTTGATGTTGATGTGACAATGTTAACCATGTCCTAATATGGGCGGGTGGAGCCTTTACACCCCTTTATGGCCTACTGCTCACTTATGCTGATAGCCAGCTGGCCTTCTACTTTAGTGATCTCAGCAGATCTATGTAAAAAAGACATTTCTAGTGCATATTCCTAATATAGTGATCTCTATATCATCAATATTACCATCACACAGATACTAAACACTGGTATCTATACTACTTTAATGTGTGTTAAATCTAAACCCAGACTTAGGATGGATAAGTACCATCATTATCTTTTATATGTAGAGAATAGATCTTGTCAAATGGTTTTAACATTATTCACAGCACCCTTTATTTAACAGAAATTAATTAACCAATCATGTATAATTAGATTATCTTTCCACAGTGGTAAGGTTTACTGTACCTTCAGTTCAGTCAAGTTCAAGTTCAAGTTCAAGTTCTTTAATAGTTGTCATACAGAAGTACAGAATACTTTCATACAAAATGCTTCTTACTGTTACGCTCCAGAGACTGTGCTAGACAAGATAGTATCAAATAACATAATAACATAATATAGCATGAATTTAGAAGAAGAAAATGAGGTCACAGTGTTCGGTATAGACATATGTACAATGTTCTGAGTTACCATATAATATACAATACACAATACTATGCAGTGTACTAATGTACAGTACTATCATAGTCATGTTTGATATCTGTGGAAAGACCCAATTTAATGAAGTCCCATTTTTGATACCACATCTAATTTTGACCTAGGCTACAACCAATACATTTAAAAATAGGTTTTGTGCTCTGATCCTCACAAAAACCGTTGTCTCTGTTCCCACTGTCTGGTGTCCCCTTTCTGTAAACAATGAAAGCTATGTCACAACAGGGTGTGATCTCTGATTACAAGGACTTCAAACAGCTTCCTGTTGGCCGTTACTCCGTTTTCAGCAGCTGGCGTCACACCTCCGGTCCCCTGAAATGCCTCCGGTCAGCTGTTCATGTCAGCCTACTTTTGGTTACATTTGTACACAGTCTTAGGCCATGGTTAGACTAGTGTTTTTGTGGCGGTTTTTTATACGTTTTTGAATACGTTTCATGTCCCTATTACACAGAAATGCGTTTTTTGGCGTTTTTTTGTGGATACGGCTGAAACGCTAAATTGTGTTTGCGTTTTGGAGAACCGCTAAAAAACGTGCCGACAACAGCGTGTAGTCAGCACGGAGCCGTTGTTGCGAAAACGCCCATGCGCAGTAGATACCATCTGCGTGCCCTTCCGGTGACAGAGAGCTGTCCCAAACCAAATAGCTGCAGCTACTATGTGTTGTCAAGTTATTGTTATAAGGACCCCAGTCCAAGCTACAACAGTCTGCATTCCCTTAACAATTGTTTGTATTGAGCCGTATTGTATTGTACCCATATGCAATATGTTAAAGAAAGTTTACATCCATACATTCTGCTAGCATTACCGATTGGCACTGCCACTGGATAACATGAGCTAGTGTTAGCTATCAAACCCTGTTAGCTCAAAGCTCCTCTTTCAACTTAACAAGCATTAAACAAAATGGCCCAGTCATCTATTCACCTTTGTTTAATACACACAGCGTTGTCTCTAATGTTATCTAACCACTGATAGCTCCCGATATCATCAGTTTGGTGCTGGCTAAGTAGCGTGAGCTAACGTTAGCTTCTAGCCACAATGCTATACTGTTATAATGGCAAATTCCATTGACGTTAGCATGCAGCTAACAATGCTACCGATCTTTTTTTAGACTAAACTATCCGCTCTTGGTGGTCACTTGTGTTGATGTTAGTTTTGTTTCATCAACAAATGACAGGCAGAACACAGTGAATGTATCCGTTTTGTTTATTGCACTTTTATTAGGCTTTGCTGAAAAAGAATTGCTGCATTGAGTAAATAGGCAAGATGGTGGCGCGGCATAGGCGCCTGCCTTGTTGACATTTTCTTTGCTGGAGCTTCCAGGAAGTGTATTGGCACATTCAAGTTCTGATTGGTTGAAATTGCCTTCATGTTTGCCACCTACTGCCACCTACTGCTTTGGCAGTGTACTACATCAGTGTGCTCAGGTGACAAAAACGAAAAAAAAAACGAAAGTGTGACTCGAGGCGCACGACAATGATATGAAAATGAAACGAAAGGTGTAACCGCAGCCTTAGTAAATCTTGTCTCTAATACACAGGCTAATTCAATATGTCACGTCACCTTCTACGCTGCACATCCAGCATCCTTGCACTTCCACCCTTCCACCTCGACTCCTGGACACAGCAGACGTCGACCTCTCTCCTGTCTAGGGCCTCTACCACCTCTCCTGACCGTCGCGACATGCTACCGAAGTTCCAGGTAGCCACCCTGACACACACCTCCTGCTCCTCTCTGCTCCGTTTCCGGACATTCCAACCTCCCCACAGTACATCGGGCCTACAGCCGTCATCTCCTGGAAGTTGCTAGACTATGCCTCCCACTGGTCGGCTGTAGTGAGGATAGAAGCCTTGCATCACGTGTCCCCTCCGGTACACGAGGAGGCAGCCTGTTGCATCTTTTCACCAGACAGCGTGGACTCTCAGTGGCGAGGAGTAACGTGTGGGAGGCTCACGCTGCCCCCGATACTTCCTGTCTATGCTGTGCAGGTGTCACCCAACCGACCTGTAGGAGTCGCTGTCCACAACGTCCAATCCCCACCCATCGACTTCCACCCACTACCTCTGTCAATTGAGATAGTATGACGACTGGCCCAAGCCGCAGGCAATGCTGACACCGGGATTCGAGACCGGAGTCTCTTGCATTGGTGACGAGCGCAATCTCCACTACGCCACCCAGCCACTCCGAAGGGATCAGTTTTCTGTAAGGGTTGACTCCCATAGCCTATTCCTCTCCCGAGGTATCCACTAGGCAGTTGCACTATGTAACCCATAGCTGGGGGCTGGTTCGTGGGCACCAGGGCATATCCACACACCGGTGGGCCTGCGTACCACATGTCTAGATGCCAAACCACCTCCGAGTCCCTTGTGGTTCAGCCAGGGTCCAAGATGTACCCTGTTGCCGTATGTCACCACGGGGAGGCACTACAGAGGGCTTGCTGTTAGAGAGGCTATGTACTGCTGTTAGAGAGGCTATGCACTGGCGGGGAAAGGCTTACGCATTCGGCATTCTCCTGTTCGCAGTTCTGCTAGCCAGCGGTGAAGGTGAGAAGTGACAAGCACAGGACACTACACCAACATACTAGATGCTTCAGATCAACTGGAAGACACACAGTAATTGTAACTGAGGGGTACAATTCCCTGACTGTATTGAGAGTATGGTATTATTAAACCACTACTTAGTTATGTACTTTAATTACTGGCCATACAGTACATATATACAGAATATATATGGTGAACACCCACACAAGAATACGGCAATGACACATAAAGTTCTATTTAGAGGGTATTTATTATTATTAGAGCAAGCAACGTTAGGTTACAGATTGAGAATTATACTCGCGCTTGTAAGGCGAAGAACACACGTAAAGTAGGTCAAGAGCGTAAGTCAATGAGAATAGTAAGATGGGTCTAAACTGACGCCACCTGTAGCATAGCAATTACATAAGGCACACTAGTACCAGCTGGAGACACTGGGGGGTTCCCTCCGGGTGTAAGGCCGGCAGGGTAGAGGAATGTTCGGGTGCAAAGTCTGGGTCAACGAGGAATAACGAGGTTCCAGATACAGGAACCAGTGCAGTACTCCCTTGATCGGTAGACAAAGCAACAGCTATAATCCAGTATGCTCGACAGCATGGATGAAAGCTAGCCAGCCTCCTCCTAGAGGCGGGCTCGAGGGATGCTCCTCACGGGGGGTAGATCCCACACGATAGTGGGGTAGACGGTTCTCTGCTCCAGCAGTCATGGTACCAAAGCAATATAATCCAACCAGAAAGGGTTCTGCAGTCGCCGGTGTAGGTTCTCCGGTGTACATATCCAACGGTTCTCGTCTAGGACTCCTCGGGTGGGGGCACGAGTTTAGGCCGCCCAGCCTGGATAAGTGCACTAGCTATATACACGACGAACCGGTGGTAATGCTGGTCACTGAAGAACGGTAGCCGCACGATACACTATAAATGATAGACTATTACTTCACATTAGAATAAGTCGAACTCAACGGTACTGCGTTAAACTCTGACACTTTAGCAATCTATTCGCACGTGGTTCTCAAGGCTCTATTCAGGGGCAAAGTTGCCCACTTCACTACACGTTGTATCGTGGTGAAGGCATCAACGTTTTAGTGCTAAGTGCTGCTGTATCCACCTGCGCCGTATTTATACGTAAGGTGAATTATCTAGTGCCAACCTCAGTTCTGTCTCGTATTACTGCGCAAACCTGGACATGTTGAGACATGCCTTGGCGTTGCCTTTGAACTTGCCATTGGGGGTATGGTCGTTGGCGCCTAGGGGTCGCTGTCCAATAGGAGAACGAATATTATGGTCTGGTTTGTACCCAGGTAAAGGGATATTCCGTGTATATATACAAAGAATATACAAGGGATATCAAACGATATACAAATATTATACAAGGGATCTCAAGCAATAAATATATATATTCGGTTTAATCTGACCCTTTGTAACAGCCGCCTCCTAATTAGTCCGCACCTAATTAGATAAAGCAAAGACAGATTAATCGTCTTGTCAACTACTCAATGTCTGTTGTGGGGAGTAGGGCAATTCACAAAGTCAGTGGGTCATGATCGTCATCAAGGGAGTCAAGGAGCCTTGGCAACTCTATCAGCCTCGCCACGGGTCGGGTGTATGTCCGTCCCTGGACAAGAACTTCTGCCGCTCTGACCTTTCCGTCGGCACCAGTGATCACTTTGCTTACGCGGCCGGCCGGCCACATAGCTCGGGGTAGTGACTGGTCCACGATCATGACGACTGTGTCCTCCGTCAAGTTGTCTCTATCTTTTACCCATTTCTGGCGGGTTTGTAGTTGACTGTACCTCCACATTCTTCAGCCGTTCGCTTCTTCGGGTCTGTACACCGTCTGTGGGAGCGCGGGGTCCAGCCGCCCCATCAAGAGAGTGTTGGGGGTGACTGGGTCGACATCAGCTACATCACTTGAGACGTAACCGAGGGGCTTTGAGTTCAATACTCCCTCGATCTCTGTGAGGACTGTCGTGAGGACTTCTTCAGCCACGGTCTGGGCCCCAAGCACGGCGTACAGGGCTGTCTTTATTGAACGTACTTCTCGTTCCCAGGTTCCCCCGAAGTGAGGGGCGTTCGGGGGGTTAAACTGATAGTCAATCTGAGAGGGAGCGAGGTGGGTCTTAAGTTCTGGGCCCATGGCTTGGAAGCTCTCTCTCAGCTCTCTTTCTCTGCCTTTGAAGTTTGTCCCGTGATCAGACAATAATATAGACGGTTTTCCTTTTCGCGCTGTGAATCTCCGGAAGGCCATGAGGAATGAGTCCGTACTCATGGTCGGAAGGAGTTCTATGTGTATTGCTCGGGTGGTCATGCATTTGAATACAATGCCCCACCTCTTCTCCGTCCCTCTTCCTTTCTTCACGTACAGCGGGCCGAAGCAGTCCATGCCGGTGGAGTGAAAGGGCTTGTCGCCAAGTCGGAGGCGACAGGGAGGCAGGTCAGCCATCCTGGGTATACTGGGCTGTGCTCGCCACTTGCGACAGTCTAGACAGGTCCGCTGGAAGCGTCGTACTGCTTCTCTTCCATTCAGTATCCAATAGCGACGTCGTATCTCAGCGAAGACTCTCTCTGCCCCAGCGTGGTGCACATCCTCGTCGTATTTCTTTATGATGAGCTCGGTGACCTTGTGTCGGCTGTTGAGGACTATAGGGAACTTGACGTCATCCGTTAAGTCCGGGGCTCGTCTCAGACGACCACCCACTCTGATGAGGTCATGGGCGTCGCGCT
This sequence comes from Notolepis coatsorum, assembly GCF_963971535.1. Lineage (NCBI taxonomy): Eukaryota > Metazoa > Chordata > Actinopteri > Aulopiformes > Paralepididae > Notolepis > Notolepis coatsorum. The sequence goes on from NC_140167.1 coordinate 48,746,939, forward strand.
CAGGAGCCAGGTGGAGCAGTCTGCTGTCTGACGGGACTGGCTTTAATCCCTGCAGACAGTCTAGCTCCTCGGGGAACGAGTCTCTTTGGGCTCGCTGTAGCAGAAGGAGTTCTGCTTCTTCGTAGTTAGCTGCATTAATGTCAGTAGTGGAGGGAACCTCAGGGTGGTGCCACAGGAATGTCTCCAACTGCGCACTCTCAAGGGTGGGGCAGTTGTCTATGTTAGGGTCGGTGGGGACTGGTGTGTGCGTCAACCCACAGAACATAGATTTCTTCATCTCTGCCTCCTCTTGACTAGCCTCCCGTGGGGTGGGGTTAGGCCACTCTTCTTCCGGGAGCTTGAGGAACTCGGGACCGTCACTGTAGATATTGTGACGTGTGAGGTCATCTAGGGACATCCCCCGTGTGATGACATCTGCTGGGTTCTGTTTTGTGTCCACGTACCTCCAGCATGCTGATTCTGTTAAGTCTTGGATCTCTGTGATTCTGACTCCCACGAAGACCTTGTATCTACACGAATCGGACTGGATCCATGTGAGTACGGTCATGGAGTCTGACCACAGGATTGTTCTTTGCACCGGGATGGTGAGTTCACGTTGGATTAACGTGACGAGTTGCACGCCTACTAGGGCTGCGCAGAGCTCTAGACGCGGGATCGATTGTTGCTTGCGGGGGGCTATCCTTGAGCGAGCCAGGATGAAGGCTGTGTGTATTTCTCCTCCCTCCTCTCGGGCCCGCAAGTAGGCCACCGAGCCGTAGGCTACTTCTGAGGCGTCGCTGAAGACGTGCAGGTCCATCTGGCACGTCTCCAGCCGCACTGTGGGTGGGAAGTAGCTGCGGCGTATGTTCACATTTGGGAGCGAGTTGAGTTCTTTTTCCCACTCTCTCCAGGTGGAAGCGAGGTGGTCGGGTATGGGGTCGTCCCAGCCCTGTTCCTTGTCCCACAGCTCTCGTACAATCATTTTTGCCCTGCTGGTGTAAGGTAGGATACATCCCAACGGGTCATATTGTCTGGCGAGTGTTCTGTATACACTCCGTCTGGTGGTCGGTAGAGAAGTCGACCTTCCCTGCTCCGTGGTCAGGGGTGTGTATCTGTAATGGAGCGAGTCTGTTTTGAAGCGCCAGACTAGTCCTAATGTCATTTCTTGGGCTTCACCTGGGATGGTCGCCATCCAGGTCTCGCTGCTTGCTGCCTTGTTCTCTGGGGAGAGGCTGCGAAGTACTTGAGGGTCGCTGCTGGCCCACTGCCGGAGATCAAAGCCGCCTTTGATCAGGGAGGCGCGGAGCTTGAGTAGGAGGGCTTCGGCTTCTTCTGGCGTCGAGACGCTTTGCAGACAGTTGTCCACGTAGAAACTCCTCTCTACACTTTGTCTGACCTCCTCGTCAGCTGCTGGGTCCTCTGCGACATGTTTTTGCAGTGCGAACGTAGCACAGCATGGGCTGCATGTGGTTCCGAAAGGGAGGACCTCCCATTGGTAGATGGATGGTTGCTTATCCCCGATCCTCTCTCTCCATAAGAACCGCAGCAGGGGCTTGTCCTCTTCCACTAGTCGCACCTGCAGGAACATCCCTTTGATGTCGCCGCTGATGGCCACCTTGTCTTGGCGGAAACGTAGCAACACGCCTAGTAGAGAGGGGCCGAGTGTTGGGCCGGGCAAGAGTTCTTTATTCAGATTCTGTAGTCCGATCTGGTAGCTGCAGTTGAACACAATACGATCCTTGCCGTTGTGGTGGACCTTGTGGTGGGGCACGTACCATGATTCGGTCGTCTGGTCGGCCTCTTGAATGTCAATTTTCTTTATGTGTCCCGCTGGGATTAGCTTGTCAATCTCAGCGCGGTACACAGTGGCTTGAGTGGGGTCTTTGGCTAGACGCCGCTCGGTGTTCAGTAGATATCGCTCCGTCGCTTCTTTTGAGGCGTGGAAGGTGGGCATACCCTCTCGTCTCAAGAGTGGAGTTGCGTATCTCATCACTCCATTGACCTCGACTCTCTTTGTCCTCTGCTCGAGGAGGGTTATGGCATAAGTGTCTTCCTTTGATCGAACAAGTTTCTTTTCATTCTTAAAGGGCATTGCGTCTAATGTCCATAGCCTCTCGACGTGCTGTAAGAGGGTGGTGTCTTCTTCTTTTATTCTTGAGTGGAGGCAACGAGTGGCTGCTGGTCGGTTGGGAGACCTGGAGAGGGGGCCTTGTAGTGTCCATCCTAGGTGGGTCTCGACTGCTGCTGGACAGCCTCTGGGCCCGATGTGGACCCGGTCCGTTGGGACGATGAGGTGTGCGTGGTCGGATCCTATGAGCAGGGTCGGGGTGGCGCCGTCGATGAGCGGTATAGGTAGTTGACGTAGGTGCACGTATTTTTCCATCAGCTTGGGGATGGGGTAGGTGTACTGTGACAGGCCTATGTCTTGGCTGGTGAAGGCGTTAGTAATCCTATACTGCTTCTCGGGCTGCCCGGCTGCTGCGATCGTGAAGGAGACATTTTCACCCTTTATGGTCTTCAGGTCTCTTCTTATAGTACGGATTGTCATTGTTTCTTCGCTCCCCCGCATACCCAGCCGGGCTGCGGCGGATGCGAGGAGGAGAGTCTTTTCTGACCCATCGTCCAGGACGGCGTAAGTGTCCATGACCTTGTCCTCGTAGCTTAATATCACTCGGACCACTTTCAAGAGCACTCGGGAGCTCCCGCTGCTGGCGGGGTCGATATACATGACGTTCACTCTCGAGCTACTTGGGGGTGCAAGTTTCTTCTTGTTGCTGTCATGCAAGACATCCAAGTGGGCGCCGTCACACTTGCTGCATTACTTCTGTAAACGGCACTCGGCTGCCATATGGCTGCGTGCGCAGCGGAAGCAGCGGCGGTTGGCTTTGATCCACTGACTCACCTCGTCAGCGGTCATCTTCTTGAAAGTGTCACATTGAGACAGCCAATGTTCTTTCTCACAGTACTGGCATACAATCTTCCACTTCTCTTTCGTCGAGGGGGTGTTGTGGTTCTTGTGCTGCGGTACTGATTCGGCTTGGTGCATAACGGTCACCGACCGGCGGTTATCATTAGATCTCCGAGGTCCATCTCTTGGGCTTGGTCCACTCCACACGAACGTATCCAGTCGTAGGCTGCTGACTTCTCTCGCGAGGAAGTCGGCTAGGTCTAGGAGGGATGGCTCGGGACTGTCGGGATCACGGTGGTCTCTCTGCCGCCAAAAGCGCTCTTGGCGGGCTGGAGGGAGCTTCTCTAGTATTCGTTCTACATTAGAGTTAGCATATAGTTCATTTCTCCCTTTTTCCTTTTGGGACCCCAGCATCCCTACCAGGGATTGTACCTTGATAGAGAGGTCATCCAATGCTCTATTGTCTTTGGCTGGGGGGAGACGGTCAATATTCCTTATTTCTTGTATCACGTAGTCCCATATGCGTCCATAACGCTGGTCGAGGGCCACTAGAGCCGCGGAGTATGGAGTGCTTGAGTTGGAATATGCCAGCGCTATATTATGCGCTCTGGGCACCTTGAGATGCTTGAGGAGGATGGCATATTTGTACGACTCATCAGGGACGTCGGACATCATAGTCTCTAAGCACATCCGTAATTCCGTGTACTGTGCTCTGTCCTCGTGCGTAAAGTCTGGGAACGTCGGTGTGCCAAGGTACGATGCCATGGATGGCTGGCACATCGGTGAGCATTGGGGAAGAGGCCTCCTGGGCGAGTCTCCCCGTACGTGTTGTCGTGGGCTGGTACTTGGTGGGTACCAGAGGCCGGGTACCCAGGTGCTGTTCCTCGGTGCTGACTGTGCGTCAAACTCACCCGTGAGTTGAGTCGGGGGTTTGTAGCGCAGTGAATCGGGGGTGAAGTCTGGGCTGTACTGGGCCTCCTGGTCCTGAGTACGTTGCTGCTGGTGGGCTTGACCTTCCTCCTCTTCCTCTTCCTCTTCTAGGTCTTCTAGGTCTTGAAGTCTTCTATTCAGTCTCTCGGCCGCGTAGGCCGGTTCTTCCCGGTTGCTGGGTCTCGTATGGACCGGTCGGGGAGGGGGTCCGGAGACGTAGATAGGATCCTTCTGTTGGCCGGGTTCCGGGTCACTTGGTCGGGTAGGGGAAGGTGCCCTAGACCCTTGTCGTGATGATGTCCTGGAGCTCCGTGCGGAGAGAGGGGGTGTCGCCCTGGCAATCAATTGTTCTATTATCTGCGCCTGCAGCCGGTCGCGCTCTGCTTCGCGCTGGGCGTGGGCTGCGTCGCGCTCTGCATCGCGCTGGGCATGGGCTGCGTCGCGCTGTGCATTGGCGGCGGCGCGCTGTGCATCGGCGCGGTCTCTTTCAATGTTCTCTTCCGTCTGGAGGCGTCTGGTCTCCAGTCGTATGCGGTCGTCTTCACTCCTTTGTTGCGCCTGGAAGCGCTCTCGCTGGGTTGCAGAGTGTTCGCGTTCACTAAGGGCTTGCGCTTGGAGTTGCGCGTGAAGGCGCTCTCGTTGGTCTGCAGATTGTTCGCGCTCGCTCAGTTGTTGCGCCCGGAGGCGCTCTTGTTCCATGGAAGAATGTTCGCGCTCACTAAGCGTCTGTGCTTGGAGTCGATCGCGTTCAGTGGAGGCTGCCAGGGTGGCGATGAATGCCTGCGCCAGCATCTGGTCCGCTTCGCTGGGGGATGACACTGACGGAGGTGATCGGCTTCTGACAGTGCTCATTGGAGATCTGTTCTCTTGGCGCGCCTCGAGGTCCATCTCCTGGGCGCGCTTCTCTTCTGATGGTGTGTCGGGTACTGTCCCTGGAGCGCTTTCTTTATCCTGGAGCTCTCCGGGGATTATACCGTTGACGTTGTCTGGGGGTATAGTCATGTCATGTCCCCCCTGGTCCCCCCCGTGAGCTTGGTCAGTTTCGTTAGAACCCACTAGGGTCTCTACTGGCAGGGTCGCCTGGTCGGTAGGATTTGACATGCTTTGACTATCCGCTTTATCCGCATTTAACGTCTGTTTAAAGCTAGGTATTAGACTGACAGCGTATTCCTCTAGATAGGGAGGTGGCTGACGTCTGCGCTGCGGGCGTTCTAGCTTGGGAGAGCCGCTTGGGGAGTGTTCACCGCTGGCCATGGTTAATATCAATATTATATTAGATATTACACTGATACCATCCGGCTCGAAGGACCAATTGTAACTGAGGGGTACAATTCCCTGACTGTATTGAGAGTATGGTATTATTAAACCACTACTTAGTTATGTACTTTAATTACTGGCCATACAGTACATGAATATATATGGTGAACACCCACACAAGAATACGGCAATGACACATAAAGTTCTATTTAGAGGGTATTTATTATTATCAGAGCAAGCAACGTTAGGTTACAGATTGAGAATTATACTCGCGCTTGTAAGGCGAAGAACACACGTAAAGTAGGTCAAGAGCGTAAGTCAATGAGAATAGTAAGATGGGTCTAAACTGACGCCACCTGTAGCATAGCAATTACATAAGGCACACTAGTACCAGCTGGAGACACTGGGGGGTTCCCTCCGGGTGTAAGGCCGGCAGGGTAGAGGAATGTTCGGGTGCAAAGTCTGGGTCAACGAGGAATAACGAGGTTCCAGATACAGGAACCAGTGCAGTACTCCCTTGATCGGTAGACAAAGCAACAGCTATAATCCAGTATGCTCGACAGCATGGATGAAAGCTAGCCAGCCTCCTCCTAGAGGCGGGCTCGAGGGATGCTCCTCACGGGGGGTAGATCCCACACGATAGTGGGGTAGACGGTTCTCTGCTCCAGCAGTCACGGTACCAAAGCAATATAATCCAACCAGAAAGGGTTCTGCAGTCGCCGGTGTAGGTTCTCCGGTGTACATATCCAACGGTTCTCGTCTAGGACTCCTCGGGTGGGGGCACGAGTTTAGGCCGCCCAGCCTGGATAAGTGCACTAGCTATATACATGACGAACCGGTGGTAATGCTGGTCACTGAAGAACGGTAGCCGCACGATACACTATAAATGATAGACTATTACTTCACATTAGAATAAGTCGAACTCAACGGTACTGCGTTAAACTCTGACACTTTAGCAATCTATTCGCACGCGGTTCTCAAGGCTCTATTCAGGGGCAAAGTTGCCCACTTCACTACACGTTGTATCGTGGTGAAGGCATCAACGTTTTAGTGCTAAGTGCTGCTGTATCCACCTGCACCGTATTTATACGTAAGGTGAATTATCTAGTGCCAACCTCAGTTCTGTCTCGTATTACTGCGCAAACCTGGACATGTTGAGACATGCCTTGGCGTTGCCTTTGAACTTGCCATTGGGGGTATGGTCGTTGGCGCCTAGGGGTCGCTGTCCAATAGGAGAACGAATATTATGGTCTGGTTTGTACCCAGGTAAAGGGATATTCCGTGTATATATACAAAGAATATACAAGGGATATCAAACGATATACAAATATTATACAAGGGATCTCAAGCAATAAATATATATATTCGGTTTAATCTGACCCTTTGTAACAGTAATTATATTTTGCCCTTGGACTTACTCGTGGAGGTACGGTGAAAGGTTTGCTGGATTCTGGATAATATTCAACAACAAAACAATTAGATCTCCAACATTTTGTTGTATATACTGTATATTTCAGAATAGACAATTGTTTTCAGTCCATGACTAGGTCTAATATTTGCATGGAGAGAACCACTGCAGTACAGTACAGATAGTGAGTGAGATAGTGAGAATATTGAGCTATTTACATGTACAGTATGTTTTCTTCCCATCAGTGTTGTTTATTTCAGCTATCAGCATCCGCCAGCAGCTACATGCAGGTTCCCTGCTGTATCCTTGGATGGGCCTGTCAGCATCACCCTTAGACCGTTTGAACACACACACACACACACACACACACACACACACACACACACACACACACACACACACACACACACACACACACACACACACACACACACACACACACACACACACACACACACACACACACACACACACACACACACACCTACACACACGCACACACACACACACACACACACACACACACACACACACACACACACACACACACACACACACACACACACACACACACACACACACATACACACACACACACAGACTCAGTGCAAATCCACATGCACCCATGCACATGCACACACACACACACACACACACACACACACACACACACACACACACACACACACACACACACACACACAAACACAAATTAACACATGTTTTATCACCCATCTCCATACAGACCAGGCTGCAGAAACAAATTAGTGAGGGGGCATAAAATGTTCTCGGGGGGGGGCACAATGGTTTTTCAACAGAGGTTCCCTTTTATACGTTTCAGCTGGGACAACGGCGCTGTGGCTTGCTTGGCGCTGCCCACGGTGCTAAACTAAACAGCAGAGAGGCAATTGAAAAATCTAATTTCTCTCTCTCTCTCTCTCTCTCTCTCTCTCTCTCTCTCTCTCTCTCTCTCTCTCTCTCTCTCTCTCTCTCTCTCTCTCACTCACATTCACTTATACAAAAACAGACTGAACGGATATATATAACAGACCTGCTGGGGCAGCGGACTGAGAGCAGGGGACACAAACAGGCTGGATAAGATGGTCAGGAAGGCCAGTAGTGTGGTTGGGGTGGAGCTGGACTCTAGCGAGGGTGGCGGAGAGGAGGAACCTTGCTAAGCTCCAGGCCATCAGGGAAAACCCCTCCCACCCCACTATACACAGACTTGGCTGACAGGAGGAGCATGTTATAGGCTCACACTCCCTAAATGCAGCACTGAACGGCACAGGAAGTCCTTCATTCCGACAGCCATCAGACTATACAATACATCACTGTGCCTCACTGCATCACTGAGCACAGAGTGACGGTTACCATCTTCCTGGACTCTTACTTTTTAAACAGCACTGTGCAATATTACACCTAATGTAGACTTCAGTATATTTTTACTGTATTTATTTACTGTATCTTTTATTCTATTTTTATTCTATTTCATTTTATTCTATTCTTAGGCCATTTGTTTTGTTATTCTTATTCGTGACTTGTTCTGTCTAAATGTTTAATGTTGAGTGATTTGCAGTGTCAAATTTCCCTCAGGATAATACATTTCTATTCTATTCTATTCTATATCTTTGAAAAGTCTCCATTTATTCAACACTTCTGAATTCACTGACAAACTGAACTGAACTGACAAAAATAAGGTGCATAAAAAAGCAAACAAAATTCCTCCACAGGCTACTCACCATCATTAGTAGAGCGGCAAGCGGCGTTTGGGGACAGAGTGAAATCTTCTTAAAACACTGCCCCTCCACTCATTCCTGAACTTTTTTGTTAAGTCCTTCTCAAATGCCAACTGAATTAAATTGGCCTTCGATGAAGCATACTAAGGCGATGTTCTGTAAAGACGTTCTTGAGGGTAAAAAACAAATTCTCACAGAGTGCCGTGCTAGCTTCAGTAGTGTTGTTGTTGACATCAGTGCCCACTAGGGCTGTCCCCGACTAAGGATTTGGATAGTTGACTTTGATTGACCAAAAAAAAATAAAACATTTATTAATTTTTATTTTTTTACCAGGGTGGGCACAGCTGACTCAGTGGGCAGGCCCGGCCCCCTAATGCCCGCCCATGGCACCGGGTCTGTCTCCATACCTTTACCACCCAAAACGTACTGTCAGCCAGTCAAGAGAGAGAGAGAGAGAGAGAGAGAGAGAGAGAGAGAGAGAGAGAGAGAGAGAGAGAGAGAGAGAGAGAGAGAGAGAGAGAGAGAGAGAGAGAGAGAGAGAGAGAGAGAGAGAGGGAAAGAGAGAGAGGGAGATAAGGAAGAAATAGACTTGCTCTGCATACATTACTGTCAAAGGAAGGAGATGCTTCAGCAAATATAGGTCAAGAAGCGCCATGTGGTAGAGGCAGCCTAAAAGTAGTCTGCTGTGATTTCAGACAGGTGCACCAGTAAACAATAACTCAGCGAAGCCCAAAAAAACAACAATAGCAAAAGCAAAAGTATTAAGAAGAGGGGGCGGGGCTTGACATAGGTCAATTTAAAGATGGCATGATATGGCATCTATGGCGTTTTGCTCCGCGCAATTTGTTTCTGAATAACAGGATGTTCCATCGATGGACTTGATTTGAACATTCTCAAAAAGATAATGGCAAAAAAAATGGCAAAAAAAATCGACAGTCACTGATGTTAGCCTTCTATTCAATAGACCTATCTCAAACCCTGCCCTCTTTTCTTGATCCTCCAATCACAACTGTCGCTTACCTCGGACAACTTTGTTTGTTTGTCCGAGGTAAGCGACAGTTGTGATTGGAGGATCAAGAAAAGAGGGCAGGGTTTGAGATAGGTCCAATGGAATAAATTTTTTTGTGAAAGGGAGTGGAAGTGGAATTATCTAAAAGCCAATGATCATATTTTATGATCCTCCTGATCCTGCAGGATAAATCGGTGACAACATTTAGTTGATATAGAAATGTGGGACAAAATGCTTTTTGTGACGTTTTAGTACATAGGAGGGCAAACTTGTATTTTTCACTTCATGCCATTTTGATATTTATATTTGACACGTAGAAAACATATGGAAGCCAAACGTGTAAAGATTTTATTCATAAAAGATACATTGGAACTCACTGGGTTTTTTTGTTTAGTTTTTTCAATCACTAAAGTCTATCAATATGCTACAACAGGCTAAATGTAACTAGTTGGAGTGCTGTCTGTTACAATTATCCAGGTGCAGCATGGCTTCAACACTCCCAGTAAATGTTTGCCTCACCTCCCTGTTCCTATGGTAACATGGCAGGAATTACTAATTTACTGGTATCAGGTGAAGTCATTACGATAGATTACTGCACTCTCTCTCTCTCTCTCTCTCTCTCTCTCTCTCTCTCTCTCTCTCTCTCTCTCTCTCTCTCTCTCCATCCCTTGCTAACTACCTCTCATCCCCTCCGTCAGCTTGATTAGGACATTCCTGGCAGCAGTAGGCTATGGTTGCCATGATGATGAATAACCTGGACCACCTCCTCTCCTTCTCACTGGCACACATCTGAGGAAGATGGCAATTCCCACAAGCCTCACAGGGTATGCTACAGTAGTTCCACAACATAACATTTGCAACCTGCATACCTAACAAACTGTTATATTATCAAGCTCCTCCTCCCATATTTGAAGGCTATTCAAATCTAGCAAAGCACTTGATGTTAAAATCCAGCCTCATACTCATAAAAAGGTTAAGTGGACAGTGTTGATTGGTTGCCTGTCAGTTGATGTATTTCTCATTAACGTGGTGTGCACGATGAAGGGGTTGCGGACAAATCGGTTCTTCTACTAATTTTGGACAGCTCATGCTTCAATTCAAAGGTAGTCTTGCTTAATCAGACCTCTCCACACAGAGGTGGAAGAGGTATTTATAGAAACCAATTACAATCATCCTGGGCGGTGCTAAGCCCAGGATGCAGCGAGAGTGCTCATGCAAAATAATGTCGTGGATAGCAGAAGGGGAGGAGAATCACAACCGAAATAGTTAGCCTATGACATGCTTATACCCATAGTCTCATTCTGCCGATCCAGAACAATTCTAGGGTGACCCTGTTTGGATCTCTGTCTCCATTCCTCCAAGTCAAGAAGTCTATTGTAAGAGACAACACGTTTAGTTATATATATATACTTTATTAATCCCTGTGAGGAAATATTATCCGCATGTGACCTATCCTAACCACTTAGGAGCAGTGGGCAGCAACAGCAATGCAATCTCCACAAAGAAAGACCGCCGCCGGGCTCAAACCTTCTTGCTGTGAAGCGACTGTCATAACCACTGTGCCCCAGTTTCTCCAGAATCACTACCCATGCTTTTATTTCTTTCTCTCTGTTGCAGCCTTGATGCGTATTGAGGACTTGAAAAGAGACCCTGCAGAAGACAGATGTAAAAATGTAGGTTTGTAAATGACCAATCACAGCTTATTGAGTCTGCGTCAAATCACGGTTCAGTGCCAATCGCCAAAGAAAATCAAGAATCGTTCACCTAGGTTTGGAGCAGATGTAGAGGAAGATTTAAAAAAGGCCACAGGCTGCCACTGAAAAGGCTAACAGTGGTATTTTATGCACAGCGTAACGTTATTAGCTGATGCAGCAACAATGCCATATCGGATATGCACGTTATGTAGTACATAGCATAGTATAGTGTTATCTTTGGGGGTGGGTATGTTAGTGAGGAGGTGATTGTACTATGACCCTTTATACAACGGCATGCACATTTCTCGATTCTGATTGGCTGAAACAGTCCATTTACACGTATGTATAGGGACCATTCTACGCTTCTGGTCCCAGGACCCGCCCACAACCGAATCACATCACTCCGCCAGGATCACTCCGTCGGCAAAAACAAGATGACGGACAATAATCTTTAACAAATGGATATGTTGATAGCGGCATAACGAATAAATATAAAGCGATTCTGTCACGGCGAATGTCTTAGTCCTTTAAACAATGTTGGATGATGTAATTGATGGGTCATGAGTCATTTTAGAACAAAAGAAAAATCGCGGATTGATTGATTGATTATTTGCAATTTTATTTAAAATTTCTACTTCCTTCCCCCTGACTGCAGCGTTCACTCTCACACTGTCCGACGCTGGCGTACCCACCCACCCCCAGGGTGCGATCCAGGAGGGGAGCCCGGGGAGCTATAGCTCCCCTAGATCAGACATCAGCTCCCCTGCAAACTTGATTTGCGATTTTTTGGGGGGTCTCTAAATTACTGAAAATAAATGCTACTTTTGCCATGCATTTCTCATTTTTCTGTAATTTTCTGTATCATCATCGTGTATAATAATAAACGTATGCTATTTTGGATGTATGATTAATGATTTGCGCACTAATTCACACGTAATATGGCAACATGCATGCTATTCTTGCAATTACCATTCGGTGCGCGGCGGCGCTACAGCCTGCACGGCACTGTCGGCACACATCAAACTTGACCCGTATGTAACCTGTGCTGTGGCTGTTACTTGTTGACACAGACAGTGATCGTTTTGACAGCCAGTAAAATGTCTAAACGAAAACAAGTAAGCCTAACCAATTTTGGTTTCACGAAGACAGTGAAGCTGACAGAGCAGCAGGAGGCGGGAATCGGATCATCTACAGGCGCAATTACACCTGCGGCTGGTGCTGCTCCGGTGGCCGTGGGGACTATTATTAATATTACAACGATCGGTGACGGTGCCGGCGCCGAAGAAGCTGGAGATGGGGGTAATTTGGGTAACAGCTCAACAGAAGATGAAGATGCTTTCATATGATATGAAATATGGGCGCGTTTCCTAGTGGTCGAAGCAAGCTCAGTGACTCGTCAGTCGAGAAAATAATGCTTGGGACCAGGAGTATTTCATATTGTTAGTAAGTCAGGAGTCTGAGAGATAATCATCTCTATCTAACTAAATAGATATTTTTTTTTATCATGGAACGTGCTGTGGAAGCCCCGTCCAGACGGCCGGACGGTAAGTGAGTTGTCCTGAGCACTCCTCGCTGAGAGGCGCGCCGCGCACCGCGCACCCCCCCCCCCCCCCCCCGACGCGGGCTCACCCAAAGATCTTGCTATGGATCGCACACTGCCCAACCCCACACACACACACACCAGTGGAGGTTTCTCTATGACAACACGTGAAACACAAATTCACTCATAATTCATAATTATTATTAATTTACATATACCATTAAAAAAATAGGCTATTAACTTCATCTAAGCACGGTCTGTGCAGTTAAACTCTTGCCATTGAATGGAGGAATGATTGATTGACAGCCCTTGACATCCAATATTACACAGAGGTTGAATGATTGACAACCTTCAAAATCCAATCAGAGACTGTCTGCAAGTGGTGCCAGGCAGTCTGCAGCTGGACTGGCGTCAGTATTCTACTAGTCAACGTTGTGTTGCATCATCTGTTTGCCTGAAGAAGAACATTAATTTGCCTAATATAATCATTCATATTTTAAGATCTTTATTCACACTTGTTCACTTATTGTTGTGCACTGCATTGTTTACTTGGATGATATATATATATATTTTTTTTTAAATCTCAGTTGAAGACTAGTGTAGTTCTAACTAACTTCCTTGTTGTTGTAGCTGGCTAATATAGGAAATTATTTTTGCAAAGAATTATGGATGCCCCTCCAAACATCGTAGATCGGATCATACAGGAATCTTTTCACACATTCTCCTATGAAGAAAAGCTAAGAGTAAAAGCAGACGGGAGACCAAAACCTAAGATCAACTTGAGTCAACAACTTGCGTCGGGCAAACAACGCCGTTTTCAACCAGCTAAGTATGATAAAGTGCTGTGGTTAACTGGGAGCATGCAAACAAACCGCACATATTGTTGGCCGTGCATTATGTTTAAGTCTCCTGCTGGAAGTATGGGGTGTTCAAAGTTTGCAAGAGAAGGATTTGCGGATATACTGAATTTCGACAGGTCTCGACAAGGATTCATGAGAAATCGAATGATCACGTCAGCACTGAAGTACAATTAAGTCTGTTGGGAACAGTCAGAATTGATACTCTGCTTGATGAAGGAAAGCGTCTCCAGTTGACAAAGCATAACGACGCGGTCCGTAAAAACCGCGACATTATGAAAAGATTGATTGATTCTGTGTCATTATTGGGTCTGATGGCATTGATGAAGATGATATCAATAACAACAATGCCACCGCCCTATCTGGAATGAATGAATGGAAAAGATGACGTTGTGGGATGTATGCAGCAGGCGCGGCTCATCTAAGGTAAGGGACAATACATAATGTTGTTGAAACTGCCGCTGTGCAGTTGTAACGTTATGCAAGTCTTGTGAATGTCTAAACAAATGGCATTGTTTGATTGATTGATTGAAAACTTTATTAATGACGCAATGAAGCATATAGCACTAGTTAGAGGGGACATTCGGATTCCTCTCGGATTCATTCATTGAGCAGAACTGCAATTCGCTTGATTGAATTGATTGATTGATTGAAAACTTTATTAACAGATTGCAGAATGGGTACAGTACAGTACAGCTCAATACATACAATACATACAATACAAAAGCTCAGCTGCAGAAACGTTGAGGAGACAATACCCACAGGACTTGGAGGAGAACTTTGTTTTCACTGTCTGTCTATTGTCTACACATTCTGCCGTGAATTGAATTGAATTGTAAAACTTTATTAACAGATTGCAGAATGGGTACAGTACAGTACAGCTCAATGATGCAGACCAGAGAAAGACTTTCGTCTTGTTTACATCAGGGTCCCCCATTTTCAATTCATCATAACATATATGACATACATGACATACAGATAGACAGTACTGCTACATCTATACATTTATGACATGTACCAGACTTGCACATACAGTACAAAAATAGTCCAGAAAAGGGAGTATATACATTTGACGTAGAAACTGTACATTGGAGGAGGTTGGGTAGGGGGGGGACGGGACTGTACATTGGAGGTGGGGGTGGGGGACATACACTGTACAACTGTACAAACAAAACTGTACATTGGAATATTGACAACCATACTTGGTCATTTACTGTACATTGAGGGGGTTGTGTTAGGACATTTACAGGGGCCAGTCATAGCATACTGTGTTATTTTTTGATGGGCCCGAGCCATACTGTACATGGTCTGCTTGGTTTGATCGGGCCGCCGAGCCACTGTATACTGTACATGGTCTGCTTGGTTTGATCAGGGGCCGCCGAGCCACTGTATACTGTACATGGTCTGCTTGGTTTGATCGGGCCGCCGAGCCACTGTATACTGTACATGGTCTGCTTGGTTTGATCAGGGGCCGCCGAGCCACTGTATACTGTACGTCCCCAAAATGAATGGAAGCGAATGAGGAGCCTGACACCTGGGAGGAATGGGGGTGTTGCAGCGTTGGGTATGTTTAAAAAATATAATTTAATATAATATAATAATTTGTGCTTCACCTAAAAATTTGGTCAGCAGCCTCCACTGACACACACACACACACACACACACACACACACCCACACACACACACACACACACACACACACACACACACACACGCACACACACACACGCACACACACACACGCACACACACACTCCTGTCTGCAACGCAAGGGAGAGTCAGACTGAGAGAGAGCTGGGTGCTGCGCTATTCTAAGTGAGCATGGCCTATTGAGTTGATTGATTGATTGATTGCTAATTTTATTACTGTACACTTGGTTTCCAACTGGTTAAGTTTAGGCCCTCTACAGTAGGTTTAAAAAAATAAATAAAAAATTGGGCGAAGAAAACTTTTTTTTCCTATAGGGCAAAGAAAACCTTTTAATTTATTTTACCTACTTTCTATAGAAGCATCTAAGAATGAAGTTCTATAGAAAGTAGGTCTGCATCCCCTTAACAATTGTGTGTATTGAGCCGTACTGTATTGTACCCATTCTGCATCTGGTAATAAAATTTTCAATCAATCAATCATTCCAATAACAAGTTCAAGTTCAAGTTCTTTAATAGTTGTCATACAGAAGTACAGAATACTTTCATACAAAATGCTTCTTACTGTTACGCTCCAGAGACTGTGCTAGACAAGATAGTATCAAATAACATAATAACATAATATAGCATGAATTTAGAAGAAGAAAATGAGGTCACAGTGTTCGGTATAGACATATGTACAATGTTCTGAGTTACCATATAATATACAATACACAATACTATGCAGTGTACTAATGTACAGTACTATCTAGTGCAAAGCAGAAATGGGATGAGGTACAATTTTAGGTACAATTTACAGTAAGGTGTACGAGTTGTAGTGCAATCCTTCATCCATAAATATAAAGTGTGGGGAGTGGGTGCTACAGTGTGTTTGTTTAAAGTGGGTGTGTGCTATAAGTGTGTGGAGTGGGTGCTACAGTGTGTTTGTTTAAAGTGAGTGTGTGCGTGTGGATGTGTGTGCTATGTGCGTTTGGTGGTTGTTGTTGTGTAGTGTTCATTCATTGTTCGTTTAGCAGCCTGATGGCCTGGGGATAGAAGCTTCTTCTGAGTCTTTCTGTGCTCGCCTTGAGACTCCTGTATCGCTTGCCTGACGGCAGCAGTTCAAAGAGGCAGTTGTTCGGGTGACTGGAGTCTTTAATGATTCTCTTAGCCTTGCCCTTGCAACGCTTGTAGTAAATGTTCTGGAGGGTGGGGAGCCCCCCTCCAATTGTGCGTTCGGCTGAACGTGTCACTCTTTGTAGTCTGCTTTGGTCTTGTGCAGTGCTATTCCCAAACCAGGAGGTGATGTTGCCGGTCAAGATGCTCTCTATTGTACATGAGTAGAAGTTCTTAAGGATCTTCTGGCTGACTTGGAACTTCCTTAGGCGCCTGAGGAAGTAGAGGCGTTGTCGTGCCTTCTTCACAACACTGTTAATGTGTGTGGTCCATGTCAAGTCCTCGGATATGTAGGCTCCGAGGTACTTAAAGCTGTTGACTCTCTCAACCGGTGCCCCGTCGATGCTGAGGGGGCTGTAGTCCTTGACCCCCGACCTCCTGAAGTCCACAATCATCTCCTTTGTTTTGCTGACGTTCAGGGAGAGGCTGTTTTCCTGGCACCATCCCGCCAGGACCTTGACCTCTTCCAGGTAGGCCCTCTCGTCGTTGGCAGAGATCAGGCCCACCACCACTGTGTCGTCAGCAAATTTGACGATTGTATTGCTACTCCGCTGAGCCACACAGTCGTGTGTGTACAGGGAGTAGAGGAGGGGACTCAGAACACAGCCCTGGGGGGCCCCTATGTTGAGGGTGATGGATGAGGAGGTGCAGTTGCCTGCTCTCACCACCTGGGGTCTGCCAGTCAGGAAGTCCAAGACCCACTGGCAGAGGTCATAGCCCAAGCCCAGGTCCCTGAGCTTGGCTATGAGTATGGAGGGGACTATGGTATTGAATGCCGAGCTGTAGTCGATGAATAGCATTCTCACATAGTTCCCCTGCCTCTTGTCCAGGTGTGATGCTGCTGTGTGCAGCACATGGGATATGGCGTCCTCCGTGGACCTGTTGGGGCGGTATGCAAATTGCAGGGGGTCCATGTTGATGGGGAGGGAGGAGCAGATGTAGCCCTTTACTAGCTTCTCGAAGCACTTCATGGCTATGGAGGTGAGAGCTACAGGGCGGTAGTCGTTGAGGCAAGCAGGCTTGGATTTTTTGGGTACAGGGATAATAGTGGACTTCTTCAGGCAGGTGGGGATGACAGCCTGTTCTAAGGACAGGTTAAATATGTCAGTGAATACTGGGGCTAGTTGGTCGGCACAGACCCTTAGGACGTGGCCGGGGATGCCGTCTGGACCTGCTGCCTTCCTGATATTCACTTTTTTAAAGGTCCGCCTCACCTCATGCTCTGTTACCCTGAACACTGCGCCTCCATCAGCAGCCGACCCCCCCCCCCCCCCATTGCCGAGGCTTGTGAGCTGGTGTTGTTATTACCAGCATCAAACCTCGCATAGAAGGTATTGAGGTCATTTGCTAAGGAGATGTCACTGTTCAGTTTGAGGGAGGCGCCTTTGTAGTCTGTCATCGTTTTGAGCCCCTGCCACATAGCTCTAGAGTCAGCTTGTTCAAACTGGAGTTCAATTTTATCCCTGTAGCGTCGTTTGGCCTCTGACACAGTCCTCCTTACGTTGTATCGCGCCACCTTGTGGTCATTCATGTTGCCTGCCTCTAGGCCGTCGTTGTATGCTTTGGTGCGCTCTCTCAGAGCTTCACGGACGGATTTGTCTACCCAGGGTTTTTGATTTGGGTAAACTTTCATTTTGGTAGTGGGGATTGTTTCTTTCACCCTAGTACAAACATAGTCCAGCACTGTCTCCGTGTAGGCATTAATGTTATCTGTGTCGCGGAACACATTCCAGTCTGTGTTGTGAAACACTGACCGGATCGTATCCTCTGACGTCACATCCCATTTCTGCACCTCTCGCGAGACTACGGGAGTACTTTTAATTTTCTGTCTGTACTTCGGTGTAAGAAAAATTGATGCGTGATCTGACTTACCGAAGCCACTATCAGAATGAGCCTTGTAGCCACCTTTAAATTGCGTGTAACAGTGATCTAGGATGTTACCGCCTCTGGTGTTGCAAGTCACATGCTGATAGAAGTCGGGCAATACCTTTCTCAGATTGGCGCTATTGAAATCTCCCAGAACTAAAATGGCGGCGTTAACATTCGCCTCTTGGATTCTATTTACCTCGTCGTGTAGTCTGGAGAGCGCAACCTTGTTGCTGGCTTCAGCTTGCGGTGGAATATACACTCCGACCAGGACGATCGCCGTTAACTCCCTCGGGAGGAAGAAAGGACGACACTTGATGGTTATATATTCCAGTTCTGGGGAGCAGTGGTTGGATAGTTCCTTCACATTAGTTGGGTCACTCCAATTTTTGTTCAACATGAAGGCAATACCTCCTCCACGTTGTTTACCGGATTCTGCTGTTCTATCCTTGCGGTGAATGAAGAAATGATCGGCCGGTAGGATGGCGTGGTCTGGGACTTCTGGCGCCAGCCACGTCTCGATGAAGCAGAGAACGTTACAGTCCCTAACGTCTCTCTGGAATTGAATCCTTGCTCGGATGTCGTCTAGTTTATTGTCTATTGATTGTACATTGGCTAGCAATATACTGGGTAGTGGTGTCCTGTGCCGCCTGGTTCTCAGCCTGTTACGGACTCCAGCTCTCTTTCCTCGCCGTCTGGGTCCTTTGTCCCTGGGGGCGAGATCCGGTCCTGATGTCCTCAAAATCTCAACGGGCCATTGTTGCGGTTCAGAGAGCTGATCCAGAGAGTAATCCAGTCGGTAAGTTTCCCGTAATCCAATGTCTATTAGTGACTGACGGCCATACACATTAATTGCACCTACTGTTGGTACAGACAAAACTCTTAAAACTATAAATATTAACAAAAGTATGCACAGTCTCGACGGAGCGCACAGACAGGCAGCCGGACGTAGCGGCGCCATCTTTCCTCTAACAACCACTAACTTCATAATTAAAAACTAAAGAAAAGTTGGATGTGTTAGTTGGTTGGATGTCTTAGTTGAAAGGCAGTTGGATGTGTTAGTTGGTTGGATGTCTTAGTTGAAAGACAGTTGGTGTGAGAACTGGAGTCTGGAGCACAGCCCAATTGCTGAATACATGAGAAGAGAAAGGAGCGGTTTCAAGGGTGTTTAATGGAAATTGAGCAACACAGGAATTGGGGGGAAATAGAACGGGGTTAATGTTCTGTCCTGTGGCTGCCACGGCGGCAGTGAGCGAGCAAGCGGTCCTGGTGCTTGTCGGGGGAGCTGCTGGGTGGCAGCGGGTGAATAGGTGTTCCTCTTCAGGAACAGGTGACGTCCAGACAGGGACGCTGGAGCTGCTGGGTGGCAGCGGGAGATTAGGTGTTCCTCCTCGGGAACAGGTGACGTCCAGACAGGGACGCTGGAGCTGCTGGGTGGCAGCGGGAGATTAGGTGTTCCTCTTCGGGAACAGGTGACGTCCAGACAGGGACGGCGGTCCGTTGGGGCACAGGAGAGAAACGGGTTTAGAGTAAGCCAATACACAGAGGGTGTCTAGCAGTAGAGCTTTCGGCAGAGACGTCGTACCTGGACAGTGGTAATTAATACCACGACAGCTTCTGGTCAGCGTCGAGGTGTAGATATAGTCCCCTCATCAGGGGAGGATAGGGTGCAGCTGGGGAGAGTGGGGTGCTTGCCCGTGTGTGAATTAGGGGGATGGAATACAGCTGGGTGAATGAGGGTGAAGGAAGGGGTGACTGAAGAAAGAGAGGATGATGAGGAGTGCGCAGTGGATAGAGAGGGGGATGAAGAGGAGCGTGTGGAGGACGTGAGGGGAAAAGGAGGGGGAGTGAAGTAGGCCCGTGCTGTGATTATGACAGTTGGATGTGTTAGTTGGTTGGATGTCTTAGTTGAAAGACAGTTGGATGTGTTAGTTGGTTGGATGTCTTAGTTGAAAGGCAGTTGGATTCCAATAACACACAGTTGGATGTGTTAGTTGGTTGGATGCACGTCCGAGCTGCTTCCACATGGAGGCAATTTCTCTTTTTTGTTGTTGTGGGAACTACTTTTTCTGGCGGATGGTTTTTTCAATAAATCTTCGATTAATGTGTGTTTATTGTATAGCAATAAGGTTGGATGAATGTGGCAGTTGTATAAAAGCATTACACCACTTGCAGTCGTGATTTGTGAACAATAAACCATGCCTAGGGGGGTCTAACGACCACCCCTAGGCATGGTTTATTGTTCACAAACCACTCCTGCGCGTGATGTAATGCTTAAATACATGTGTCAGTATAGTGATGAGGCTGATGTATATTCCCAAAGGAGGTAGTTGTGCACTATGATGTGTATAAACTAGTGCTGTCAATCGATTAAAATATTTAATCTGATTAATCGCATGATTGTTCATAGTTAACTCCAGGTCCTTAAATGGATCTTTTCCAAGTTTTAATACTCTTATCAACATGAGAGTCAACAAATGCTTGCTTTATGCAGCCATTTAACACAAAATCCTCATGCATTGCAAATTTTGCATCAAATTCAAAACAGAGTGATGCACAAAATAACTTAAAAGAAAATAATAATTTTAAACAATGAATAAAGTGTGCATGAAATAATAGGGTAAAGAAAAGGTTAGGAACTTGTTACATTCACCCACACAAGGGCTGAGGACTCACCCCTCTCTCTCTCTCTCTCTCTCTCTCTCTCTCTCTCTCTCTCACACACACACACACACGCGCACGCAGGCAGGCAGGCAGGCAGGCAGGCAGGCAGGCAGGCAGGCAGGCAGGCAGGCAGGCAGGCAGGCAGGCAGGCAGGCAGGCAGGCAGGCAGGCAGG
Organism: Notolepis coatsorum; assembly: GCF_963971535.1. Lineage (NCBI taxonomy): Eukaryota > Metazoa > Chordata > Actinopteri > Aulopiformes > Paralepididae > Notolepis > Notolepis coatsorum. Next base: position 48,767,763 of record NC_140167.1, read on the forward strand.
CAGGCAGGCAGGCAGGCAGGCAGGCAGGCAGGCAGGCAGGCAGGCAGGCAGGCAGGCAGGCAGGCAGGCAGGCAGGCAGGCAGGCAGGCAGGCAGGCAGGCAGGCAGGCAGGCAGGCAGGCAGGCAGGCGCGCGTGCACACACACACACACACACACACACACACACACACACACACACACACACACACACACACACACACTTTGAGTCAGAAACAAACATAGTATCAATGAGAGTATCAATAATACACCTGAGTGAAGTCCAAAAAAAAACAAAAACGTATTTGTTTTTAAATAAAACCGTTAATCGTGCGTAAAGAAAATTGTGGCGTTAAAATAATTGTGCGTTACCGCGTTAATATCGCGTTAACTTTGACAGCCTTAGTATAAACAAAACAGGAAATACCTAGCATTAGTTCAAATCTATTCAGAAATGTTTGCCTAAATCGAATTGACATATTTTCGTCATAGCTTTTCTGCCTTTACTTGTTTCACATGCATTTTATTAGCCTAATTTAAAATAACTGGTATGACAGACTGCTTGTCTATATATCTGTATGTGTTGTGAAGGGCCAGATTAAAGCTGAGAATCTACATTTATTGTTTTATATACATTGTATATTATTTATATATACACGGTATATCCCTTTAAACCGGCGTTCGAACCATAGTAATATTCGCTCTCCTCATTGGATAGCGCCCTAGGCGCCAGCCCGCAAGCCCCCAACGTCAGGTTCAAAGACAAGCTCAGGCATGTCGTAACATGCCCGGAGACAGCGTATTGATTCCAGACAAGAACTGAGGTTTGGGACTAGATAATCACTTAAGTATATATACGGTGCAAGGTGCGCACAGCAGCACTTCGTTCATCAAGTTCATCCCGAGTCAACGGGTAGTGAAGTGAGCAACCGTGCGTCTAACAGAGCGTTGAGAACCACGTGCGAATAGAATAGTAAAGTGTCAGAGTTTAATGCAGTAACGTCAAGTTCGACCTAGTTTAATGTGAAGTAAATAGTCGTTCATTTATTGTATATCGTGCAACCACAGTTCGTTCGTGTGTAGCATTACCTAACGGTTCGTTCGTGTTAGCTAGTGGACCTTAGCCAGGGTGCGTGGCCTAAATACGTTGGTGCCAGTACCCGAGGAGGCCTAGTCGGAGAACCCGTTGGACATGTGCACAGGCGATTGCAGAACCATTACTGGTTGGATTATATTGATTTGGAACGTGTTACCCGGAGAAGAGCATCGTTGATTTCCACTATCGTTTGGGATTTAACCTTGTGAGGATTTACACTCGGGCTGGCCTCATGGACAGAGGCTGGCTAGCTATCATCGTTTGCTATCGAGCATTGGATTACAGTTATTGCTTTTGCTGCTGACCGTTGGATTTACAAGGACTGGCTTCTGTACGTGAAGTCCCTTTATTCTTCATTGAATCAGACTGAGTATCCGAACATTCCTCTATCCTCTAGACCTTACAACTCTGAGAGGAACCCAGTGTCTCCAGGCGGTACAAGCGTTGCCTTCTATAATTGCTATTATACGCCAGGTGGCGTCAGCTTAGTACCCATCGTAGGAATCCTGCTATTCCCAGTGACTCATGCTACTGACTGACTTTATGCATATTCTTCGCCATACAAGCGCGACCCTAATTCTCATTCTGTAACCTAATGTTGCATAATAATAAAATACCCTCAAATACTATTTCTTTGTCAATGCCATGTTATTATGAGTGTCCACCATCTATATTCGATGTACTGTCTGGCCAGTAATTAAAGTACATACCTAGCAGTGGTTTAATCTATCACAATCTTTAATACAGTCAGGGTTTTGTAACCCCTCAGTTACAGTATGTAATAAAACTACTGTAACATACCCTTCACCATGCAAACAATACTGTCTTGTATACCACACCGAAGGTGTGAGACATCAATAGACACAGAGCTATCTGGCAAAGACTGGAGTGACATCATACCTTCTGTATGCACACTGAAATCAATATGTGACCATTAAAACCACCTCCTACATGACCGATTGTTTAGATACCACAGATCAAGATCTAATTCAATATTTAGACCAATATCTAGATTCTAGTAAATGAGACCAGTGGGATGATGGGTTCGCCTTCCGACTGTCTCACTGAAGTAATTTTTTTAACATTTTTCTCCCTGGGGCAATGTGGGAATTTCAAAGGAACATACAGCTTTAAAAGCCTGCAGTGAAAGCTAAGCTCCTCCAGTAAAACACCCTGGGCACACAGAGCAGTTTGCCCTTCAGATAGATCCCGGGAAATGCACAGTATGTCCCGAGTTAGTAATAGTAGACAGGCTTCCTCTGTAAGACCTGCCATGTAATCGGTCCGAGAGAGAGAGAGAGAGAGAGAGAGAGAGAGAGAGAGAGAGAGAGAGAGAGAGAGAGAGAGAGAGAGAGAGAGAGAGAGAGAGAGAGAGAGAGAGAGAGAGAGAGAGAGAGAGAGAGAGAGAGAGAGGGGTGTATAATCATGGTGCACCTGGGCCTTTTCTGACTGCTTCACTGCTTGTTTTAAAAAAAAATATTATTATCTTTTTCTCCCATCCCACTGTTAGTCGTTATGCCAATTCCCAACCCCCTTCCTGGTTGTTGCGCACTCCCCCCTACTGTTGATCCGGGAGGCCGGAGACTGTCACATGCTTTCCTCCGACGCATGTGCAGCCAGCCTGGCAGCGCAGATTCTCACCGGGAGAGTGTAACGTGTGAAAGGTCACACTACCTCCCTCCAGATCCTACCCTCGCTGTGCAGGCGCCCCGACCGAACTGTAGGGGTCGCTGTCCACAACGCGCAGGACCCACCCATCAGCTTTCCCACCCCTAACACTGCCAATTGTGTTAGTATGAACGACCAGCCAAGCTGATAGCAACGCCGAGAGCTGGATTCGAACCCAGCGTCTCCAGCGTTAATGGCGAGCGCCTTGCCCACTACACCACATAGCCGCCCCACTGTTGTTTCTGTGAAGCCCAAAACCATTTTGCTCTCCTCCCGTTGTGGAGTTGTATTATAGTGATGGAGTACTCTTCACACGAAGGACCTTGATGAAGAGCATTACATCTTTTGTCTCCTCTGTTATAGGCTACTACAGTTATAGCCCAGCTGTTGAAGCTCATGGTTAATTTCATTCTGCCTGTATTACTGATGATAGCTATAACACTCACCGCTGTGTCCTCTGTAAACAAGGTGGGCTGGTCCTTCCTGGCAGAGAAGCGTAATGATCATTAAAAGTTACCACCTTATATTGCAACAATACTAGATTGGAATTTTGGACCCTAACGACCCGCTCAAGTGACTGGCTTATGCTCAAGGTCCCTCATGCAGTCTGAACTTGGAAAGTCAGCCTTTTGATTTAGTGCACCAACTTCCTGGGATGATCTTCGGCATAAACTGAACATTTATCAGTTTAGGGCCATGATCTTAAACCTCCCTAATTGTTTTAACAGATTTGTATCTCTGTTTTAATTTGTGTTTTGCTTGTATTTTATTGTTTTATTTGTATGATCTTTCTAGAATTATTTTTATATATTTATCCCCTGAATTTGTAATCTGTGATACAATTGAAAATGAGGGAAATGTTTTTCGAGGAGAAATAAAGGTTTGAAATGGTGCAGTAGCCAGTAATTCCTCCGATCTTGATCCTGTGTAGCTCAATAGGTACTTGGCACTCTGCGCTTTGCACTAAGGCTGGGATCCCATTGTTTACTACCAAAAGGCGGGAAAAGAGCCAGGAGCCGTGCGGAGTGCCCAGAGGGAGTGAAATCCCTGTATGTAGTCACAAAGTGTCACTCCAAAAAGGCTGTAGTGTGGTAGTGAAAGGTTACCTTCAGTAGTGTGGTAGTGAGACGGTTTTTGGCATAGGCAGTATAGGCAAATGCTAAGGACACCACCACCCAGAGGGGGCACAACAAATGTGGAGAACCTGTTGCCTGGAGAGGGGGACCGTGAGCAGGGGAATCCTCTTCCACTCCGGCACCCTCGCCTGCTCCAGCCAAAGGTGGCGCTGGGACAGAGTGGCCAGGGCGTGTCCCTTCCTGGCGGCTATCGCCTGCAGCTGAGTCAGGTGCAGGATGGCTCCAGCCGCCTGGGCGTAAAGGAACTGATGATGGTCCTTCATGATGGCGACTTTGGGTCCTTGAAAAGCGCTATACAAAATAAATGAATTATTATTATTATTATTATGGTCATCCAACACCAACCCGCCCGCCATCATCCCCGACATGAAGCGCGCCTGCTGCGCGATGTTGGACGTCGCAGCCAGGCTCTGAGTCGCGGCGATGTATGACTGGTCACTCCAGTTGGCCATCTGCCTAGCCGATTTCCCTTGGGGAACCGGCTTTCGCAACGGCTCCCACACCACTTCGGGACAAAGAATAGATGCCATCGGGCTATAAAGCCGAGGCACCCCTTCCTTTAATCCCTGGACCAAACCTGCCACCCGCGTGACTGGCACGTAAGAGGGGGTAAGGCCAGTGATGCGGGAAATTAGGTGCAGGCAGAGGCTGCGGCAACGCCACGCCATTAGCGACAGCGGCGGCCGCCATGAGCTCGGGGAACAAGGCACGCAACTCCCCTTGCGCACCTCCCTCCACGTAGCCCGCATCCCTCACGTACGGAGGCTGCCATGTGTGGCGCCAGCATCCAACGTCCAGCCCGGCCCCCCCGCAAGCCAAACTACCGGGGAGATCAAATTCGTTGGATAGGTCCTGAAAAGACCGGATACCAGAGTCATTGAAAACATCTCTCAATACATAGATACCTTTCCCGTCCCATCTGGGGAATCTAATGGGTCGTTGTCCGATAAGGAGCAAATTGTTATTAAACAGTGGGGAGTACGTGTGCCATTTATGGCGGTTAGTGCGAGTTCTCTGGGTGTCACGCCAAATCTGGATCACATGTGTGATCAGGGGGCCAAATAGTAATTTGCATTGCTTAATTGAGATGTTGGTATACACGATATCTTGAAGTCTGTGTGGGGACACCAACTCCTCCTCCAATGGATGCCAGGAAACAGACGCTTGAGAGTCAAACCACGTGATAAGAGGTCTTAGAGAGTATGCTTGGAAATAATATTTGAAGTCCGGAAATGCCAAACCCCTGTCCAATTTACTCCTCTGTGCAGTGGTTCTCTTTAAGCGTGGGCGTTTGTTATTCCAGACGAATTTATATGCAGCAGAGTGCAGTTTTTGCCAGTAACCAACAGGAGGAGATAACGGAAGCATGGAGCTAATAAAATGTATTCTAGGTAAGACATTCATCTTAATTATTGAGGCGCGGGCCTGTAGTGAGTTCTTTAATTTGGACCACCTGTCAAAATCCTTCGCAATCCTGTCACCCAAGCTGGAGTAGTTATACTTTACAGTCTGGTTAACAGTCGGGAATATTTCAACCCCAAGGCATTTAAAGTGATCTACCATGAGAATATTTGCCGGAAGGAGGGTTGCCTTCGCAGCCTCGTTGAGTGGAAGGAAGGCTGATTTTGGCCAGTTGATCTTAAATCCAGATAGGCTGCCAAAGTCATCTATTACTTGGAGAAGGTGGGGCAGAGAGACGGCCGGGTTCTGCCTAAATAGGAGTACGTCATCCGCGTATAAGCTGATATGGTGATGTGTGCCCTTAATTGACACAGGGGATATAACTCGTGATTGCCTTATGTACTGCGCTAGGGGTTCGAGTGAAAGAGCAAAGAGTCCTGGGCTAAGAGGACAACCCTGTCTAGAAGAGCGCGAAACAGCGAATTGTGGTGAGCAAAGCTTCCCTGTCAAGATCATGGCAGACGGGCCTGTGTAGAGAACTTTGGTCATGTGAATGAAACCCTCGCCCAATCCCATCCTTCCTAGTACTGCCCATAAATACGACCACTCCAATCTGTCAAAGGCCTTCATCTCGTCTAAGGACATGACGGCCGTAGGGGTTGCAACATCCTTACTGGCGTCAATCACGTGTAGTAACCGTCTGATATTATCCGTGACCAGACGGCCTCTTATAAAGCCAGTCTGATCGGGGTTGACCAGAAACGTCATGTGTTTTTGAAGTTGGATGGCTAGCACCTTAGCATATAGCTTGAGATCAGCTCCGAGGAGACTTAAGGGTCTATAGCTGCCACATTCCGTGGGCTCCTTATCTTTCTTGAGTAGAACAGATATAAGTGCCATATTGACATCCCTGGAGAAGTTGCCCTCCTCGACTGAGTGTAAAATCATTGAAAGTAATAAGGGACCAAGTATATCCCAAAATGCAGTATAGAGTTCCGGTGGAATGCCATCCCAACCAGGAGCCTTGCCCCGCTGCATGTCCGCAATTGCTTCCCTGAGTTCATCTAGTGCAGGGGTGTCAAACTCATTTTCACAGAGGGCCACATCAGCATTATGGCCAAAGACCGTATAAATGTTAATGTAATGTAAAATAAATGTAGCTACTCATTTACATATTGTTAAACATGTTGTTTCTGTATTTATTACTTATTCAAGTTATACATATTGCATATGCATTTGCATAGATGTAAAAATATATGTTAGCTTATGTTATTTTAACAAATAATTTTAGTTTATCAGAACCCCATATTACTCCATTAATCAATGATCAAACCATTCAAGTAAATAACAAAGAAGAAGATCATCAAATACAAGCTATGACATTAAGTTTGTTCAAAACCTTTTTGTCACAGTCAAGAGGGGCAGAACTAACAACTGAGCTGCAAAGAACACGTGGGACAGATGTAGCAGATGTTACAAAAACTAATGGCTGCACACAACCTTGCAGAGGCCATATATCCAACTAATGGAAGATAGTTTAATTAACTTTAATTAACAGATTGCAGAATGGGTACAGTACAGTACAACTCAATACACACAATTGTTAAGGGGATGCAGACCAGAGAAAGACTTTCGACTTGTTTACATCAGGGTCCACCATTTTCAATTCGTAATGAAATTGCTATTATGTGTCTGCATGAACACACAACTGTAACTGTACTCAAAAATAACAAAATAAGGGTTGTCTCAGTTCACAACTATATTGGTCAAGTTTTGGGTGGGACTTGTTTGCATCCCTACAGCTTCTTATTCAATTGAGCGAGATGCTCGGTTATGTCACACAGCCAGTTTGCATCTGACAGTTCAGACAATATTTCCTTCAAACAACACCTCGAAGATGTCAGGGCAAAGACAACATCAAGGGTTGCGCTGATCCGACGCCTCGCAGGTACAACCTGGGGAGCCACTGCCAAGACCCTTCGGATATCCACCCAAGCCCTGGTCTTCTCGGCAGCGGAGTACTGTGCCCCAGTCTGGAGCAGAAGCCCACACGTTAAAAAAGTTGATGCGGCTACTAACAACGCCCTCCGGATCATCACTGGATGCCTGAAGGCTACACCCATCTTCCTGCTGCCAGTCCTTGCAGGAATCGCACCAGCTGGCCTACGACGAGAGGCTGCCACTCTTGCCCTAGCAAGGAAGGCAGTGAAGCATGACTGGCACATCCTACACAACACCACAACAACAACAGCACCTATGAGCAGACTCAAGTCCCGCCACCCCTACAACAAGGTGGCACAAGAGATGCTCCTTTCCACCACTGAGGACCTATCCAGAAATGGATGGCTGGCGGCAGCCTGGAAGAGAGAGTGGGAGAGTGCTGGGCCAACCCGTATCCACCACTACATCTGGGATCCAGGAGATGGCGCCACAGGAGACGATCTTCCACGCCGGCAATGGGTTCTGCTGAACCGTTTAAGATCTGGGGTTGGTCGCTTTAAAGCATCATTAAAGAAGTGGGGCCTGGCAGACAGCGCTGCATGTGAGTGTGGAGACCCTGAGCAGACTGTTGACCACATCCTGACCATCTGCCCCCTATACAAACCACCCTCGGAAGCCAGCCTCTTTGATGTGGGGCCAGAGTTAAGGGCATGGCTACAAGATACGGAGTTGGACCTCTGACGTTACACGAAAGAAAGAATGTGTAATAACTAAGGCTGTCAAAGTTAAAGCTTTATTAACGCATTAACCCACAATTATTTTAACGCCGCTACTTTTTAACCCAAGATTAATGTTTAAAAAAAAAAAAAAAAATTACCAGAGCTCTTGGTGGCCACATCAAATGACGTGGCGGGCCACATTTGGCCCGCGGGCCATGAGTTTGACACCTATGATCTAGTGTGATAGGTTCAGCTAACCGCTTTGCGTCCACCTCTGAGATTTGTGGTAGGTTAAATTGACTAAGATAGTCCTCCAGCTTGGCGTGATCAAAGACCACCTCCGACTTGTACAGGTTGGAGTAAAATGAGCGAAATGTATCATTGATTTTTTTGGGGTTGGTGGTTATCTCCCCCTGTTGGTTCTTAATGGCAGGGATATCCGCAAATTGATCGCTGGCCCGTATCCTCATATCCAGTAGGTGACTTGGTCTAGAGCCATGAAAGTAATAGTGTTGTTTTGTTCTGTGCATTTGAAATTCAGACTGTTGTCTTAAAATGGAGTTAATCTCCTTTTTCACTACTTTAATTTGGAGCTCCAGTCGATCAGAATATTTGCGCTGCATGGAAGACATCAATGTTTTATGCAGCTCCTCCAATTCCACCAACTTGGAGAGACGCCCCTTGCGGAGATTGGAAGGAAATAGCGTGGTATTACTCCTAATAAATCCCTTGACCGCATTCCACAGAGTTCTGGGGTCCTGTACCGAGCCAGCATTAAACTGCATGAATTCAATGAGCTTCTCTTTAAATTGTAGATAAAATTCCTCGTTCTTCAGCAGTGTTGAGTTAAAGCTCCATCTAGGGGCACGAGACGTCATTTTGCTGAGTGAACCCTTAAGGAGGATGTATTTGTGGTCTGACAGTGCAATGGGCTTCAAGTCAACGTCAAAGCTATCGAATAGCCTAGGGGAAGAGAAGACATAATCAATTCTGGAGAAAGTTTTATGTCTCGCGGAGAAGAAAGAGTAGTCTCGTGAGGTTGGGTTGAGTACCCACCACATATCCATAACCCCTGTGTCTTTAGACCAGCCACGTAGGGCCGCGGACGCCTGCTTTTGATCGTGGGTTACAGCATCTCCGGATTTATCAATCAATGGATCCCACATGGCATTGAAATCAGCACCCACTATGAATGAGTACTCGGGCAGTTTCAGCATCTCTGTAGTGAGTGCAGTATAAAATTGTGCGTCATACACATTAGGGGCGTATGCAGCTATAAGAGCAATTTTCCTGTTAATGTATTCCAATTTCGCTATAGTGATTTGTCCTTCAGCATCCGACCACACGTCTACTAGTTTAATATTCAGCCTCCGCTTAGCCACTATGGCTACCCCCCGGGATCTTGTGCTAAAAGAGGAGGAGCCTATACTATGATAACATTTCTTTGCAAGTTTAGCACTGTCAGCCTTTAAAAGATGCGTTTCACTCAGCAAAGCCACATCGACCTCCTGTCTTTTCATCTATGTAAGAACACTTGTGCGCTTATGTTGCATGTTAAGCCCCCCTGAATTCCAGATCAAGATGTTTAAGTTAGCCATAGTCCACCCAGGTTGCAGTATGATTGGACGTGATTCCCTTGAAGTAGAGTACCACAATATATACACAACCCCACGCTAAGGACCTGTTGGGCGAGATCAGACATACAATAGAGCGAGCGAAAAGAAATAAAAAACAAAAAACCCTGTGTCCTCCAAGTTTAGTATTCCCGCGACGTTGGTTTCAGCCGCCTGCACGACCGCGGACATATCTTCCTCCGCCACGGTTAAACGAGTGCCTATTCCAGCCACCTCCTTCTGCAATGCATCCACCCTGCCCGCTAGCTTAGCCAAGATAGCATCCGTTTCTTCTCGGAATATCGCCCTGATGATATCCTTATCCAACTCGGTCAGGGATCCCAGCTTGCTCTGAGTATGTTTAGACATAATTCCAACTTCTGGAAAAACAAATGGTATAAAAAATAAAACGTATTCAGGGATAATGTGGTCCGGTTGCTGAGCTCCGAAATATCAGCCAGCCATGTGCTGTGGATCGAAACCGGAAGTCCTGGTTGGACCTTTCCTCATTCCTGTGAACGCAGTTGCTGGCTGGCTAATGTTTAAATCTTAAATGTTCATATTTCATCAACCGAGTCTACCGTTGGGAAACCAGCCCCATCAGGAGCTCAGATGTGAAAAAAGCGCCCCCTATCATCTCCCAGATGGTAATGCACCCTTTTGGAATGGACTCAATGATAATGGATGAGAAAACAAAAATCCAGAATCCACATTTTACTTCTCACGCATGTAACCGGAGATGATCCCAGTCATTGTGGAACCTTAGAACAGCATGTAATATGTCTTTACAGTATGTAGCGTTGGATCAATAAAAGGATCGATTTTTGGAATGGCGATCAGGAATTGGAATAATCTTTTTGGATACCATCTGATCTCAGGTAAGGAATCTATTTTAACAGTCTTAGGATAATCAGACCTGTTTTCACGGAGATATAAGCTTTTCCCCTATGTTTGATATGGCTGTTTGGCTGTGCGAGCGATCAAGAAATATATCAGAGCAGATATCAGATCGCCTATATAGCATGCATACGTACACATATACTATCGATAATCTAGCGTTTATTTGAAAACTATTCATAAATAGGCCGAAAAATGAGAAAGTTTTTTGTGTATTCTAGAATCTAGAATATTCCGTTTATTATGGAATATTTTTATTTTCCTTGAAAACGAGGGCTTTTCAAGATGCTATAAAACGGAAATTAACAGATAAAAAAAACAATCCGCTTCGACAATGTTGACTGAAAAATGAGTCATTGATAAGCGACGGGTAGATTAGACACATAATTTAAAACATAGATTAGGCGATATTAACGCTAACATTGAAGTGGATGCTGGGCATTCAAGCACTAAATAGTGCGCCCCCTGCTGGGAACTGAAAGTGTTAAAAGCGTGGGGCAGCACAAATTCATTTGCTCTGCTAGTATAACATGTAGCTCCATTCAAACTGACGAGAACAAACGTGAACTTCAACTTTCAAGTCTCAAGTGACTTCCTCTACATACTCCTGGGTCCTAGTGTCCCCCAGGTTACATGTATATGGCGTGTCAAAAGAGACTCTTTTTCTTTTTATTACAATATTTATTGGTTGTTGCTTTGTTTGTGCTAATAAAATTGCATTTATCTATAACCCTAATTCTGTCACTGTTTTATGTCACAAAGAAGAGAAGGGTGGATCCGAAAGCTGTCTACAACATTTGTAATGTGATGAAAAAGTCTACAAATATTTAACAAACTATTAGACATTTAATGATGAATGAATGATGAATAGTCTTCACTTCAGATTAGGGCACACAATAGCATCTGCAAATGATTTATAGATGTTTTATGAATGTCTTAACAAATCATTTGTTAAACATGAAAAGACAAGTCTGGTAATTGCTTTGAGTGTATTCATAAAAGTCCACAAATAAACAAACTATTAGACATTTGTCAATGATGAATAGGCTTCACTTTAGATTAGGGCACACAATAGCATCTGCAAATGATTTATAGATGTTTTATGAATGTCTTAACAACTCATTTGTTGAACATGAAAAGACAAGTCTGGTAAATGCTTTGAGTGTATTCATAAAAGTCCACAAATAAACAAACTATTAGACATTTGTTAATGATGAATAGGCTTCACTTTAGATTAGGGCACACAATAGTATCTGCAAATGATTTATAGATGTTTTATGAATGTCTTAACAAATCATTTGTTGAACATGAACAAATAAATGGAGGTACAGTATAGTCGTTTTTTCATATCCATTTTTCAAAGCATCTACAAATGTGTTACTACACATTAAACAACATTATTTAATTATGAACTAATCAAGTACAAACAATGTTGATAATGAGTTATAAATAATGTAGAACTAATTTGTAAATGTTATACAAATATAGTTATAAATGATTTAATAATAACTTACGAATGTATATAAATGATTTGTTCATGGTTAATTCATTATCTACAAATACCTTATAAAGGTCTTATAACTGAGTGTTATTATAAAGTGTTACCGATTCTTTTTTTTTGCATTACATCAGAGACCAGGTAAGGACACTTATATATATTAGATCTGATATTTATTTCTACCGCGATTGAAGCTATCTGTGTTTTATGTGTATGGCTGTTTGCCGTTGGGGGGGGGGGGGGGGGGGGGGGGCGCCGGTCCGGTCTGCGTGCGTGCACGACGAAGGATAATAATGATGATTTAGCGTTGATTTCAGGAAGATCAGATAATCAGTTATTACACAATAATTTACTGTACATTGGAGGGGGTTGTGTTAGGACATTTACAGGGGCCAGTTTCGAATTGCAGTCTCCCGTAGGTGTTCTTTGAGAGTGCTTTTGAAAGTGGGTAGTGATTCACATTCCTTTACAGCTTTGGGTAGGGCGTTCCACATTGATGTGGCATAATTGCGAAACGTGTTTAGTCCCTTGTTTGAGCCGAATCTGGGTTTAACATGATTTGTGGAGCTCCCTCTGGTGTTGTGATCGTGGTATTCACTGACCTTTGGGAAGTATTTTGACATGTACATGGGTACTTTGGTCATGTAGTGTATCTTGTAGACCAGGCCCATTGCCATTTGCTGTACTCTGTCGTCTACTCTAAGCCATCCTAGGTTGTCAAAGTGGGCAGGGGTGAGGTGGGTTCTAGGAGTAAGGTCAAGCAGTAGTCTGACCAGTTTGTTTTGAGATGTTTGTAATTTTGTTTTTAGCGCCTTTGAGGTGCTTTGGTACCATGAGGTGCAAGCATAGTCGTAGTACCCTTGAATGAGTGCTCCTGCCAGAGTCTTCAGGGTATTCTTGTTTACCAGTGAGGAGATCCGGTACAAGAATCGAGTTCGTTGGTTATAATAATAATAACTTTATTTGTATAGCACTTTTCATACAGAGGTTGCAGTTCAAAGTGCTTCACAACAGTAAAAAATACAGGCATAAGCGAGCATAAAAAGATAGACAGGTAGAATCACAGTGTTTCACATTAGGATCTAGCATCCCAATAGGCTCTCCGCTTACAGTTTTCAGTAACACAAATAGTAAAAATAGTTTAAAATGATTCAGTTTAAAAATAGTAAAATAAAAATAAAATAAAATAAAATAAAAATTATAAAATAGAACAACAATGCATAAAGTTTACAGACAATCCATGCTGATTGATCTGCCATAAGCAAGTGAAAGTTTACAGACAATCCATGCTGATTGATCTGCCATAAGCAAGTGAAAAGTTTACAGACAATCCATGCTGATTGATCTGCCATAAGCAAGTGAAGATTACAGTCTGTTCTAACAAACCAAACTGCCATGTATTAAAGTTTACAGACAATCCATGCTGATTGATCTGCCATAAGCATAAGATTACAGTCTGTTCTAACAAACCAAACTGCCATGTATTAAAGTTTACAGACAATCCATGCTGATTGATCTGCCATAAGCATAGTGTTTCACATTAGGATCTAGCATCCTAATAGGCTCTCTATTCAGTAATTAAAAAGTGCAATAACCGACGGACATAAAAAATACAGGCATGAATAAGAATAGTTTAAAATGATTCAGTTTAAAAATAGTCATCAGTAAGAAGTAAAAAGTGCAATAACCGACACATGAATTTGATAGGCAGTGTAAAAGAGTAGGCAGGGTAAGAATAAATACAAGTTGTGTCAGGATATCCCTGATGTTTCCTCTTGCCACTAGGTGGTAGCAGATATCTATCAGTGAAATGCCTGAGCAAAGAGATAGGTTTTAAGCTGTCTTTTAAAGATGTCTAGCGAGTTGGCTTCCCTGATGTTTTGGGGTAGTTTGTTCCATAGTTTTGGGGCATAGTTGATAAAGGCTGCATTACCGATCCTCTTTTGACTGCTTCTGGGAGCCTCTAGTAGTCCAGCAGCTGATGATCGCAGTGTTCTTGCTGGTGTGTAATTTATTAGAGTGTTGACTTTTTTTATTACATTGGATGCCATTTTGTCACAGGAAAGATTTGCCTCTAGGATGGAACCCAGGTAGGTAACTTCTTCTTTCCTTGTGACAATATTGTCACCCACTGTAACTGAGAAGCCGTCGGTCTTGCTGAGTTTGTTATTTGAACCGAATGAATGAATGAATGAATGAATGAATGAATGAATGAATGAATGAATGAATGAATGAATGAATGAATGAATGAATGAATGAATGAAAGTTTATTTTTGAACATGCAATTCTCCATTTCCTCCAAATAAAAATCACGGTATCTTGTTCCGTAACAATCATAACAACAAATTAAAAAACATTAAAAAGAAAAACATAAAAAAAAAAAAAGGAATTATAAACAAAAGGTCAAGAGCAATGTGTTTGGTTAGCAGACATGTCCAAAAAAAGGAGTAGAGGGAAGCTAAGCTTATTGATCCCTACCCCCTTACATTTATATTGGTTCTTCCATTAATTTGACTAGATATAACATAATTTAGTATATTACAATATAGACTGCTTGTTATTTGAACCGAAGAGAATGGACTCTGTTTTGCCCATGTGTAATGATAGTTTGTTATCAGGGCATGTCCCCCCTGTCCCCTGTGGGATTTCCGCACCTGCAGTGGTAATCAAAAAAGGCTATTCCTTTTCATCTCCTTTATAATTATCCTATACTTAGGAGCGGGTTCTCAGATGGTACAGGGGATTCACACGGAGAAGAGTGGTCAGGTAGGCGGAGGTCATACACGGGATCCAGGACTCGGAAGCAGGGTGTGAAGCTGCAGGTAAAGAACTTCGAGCAAAGGAGGACAAGACACGTTAGGTAAAGCAATTGAACACGGACTGACATGAGACTAAGCAAGAGTATACGGACTGACTGGTAAATAGGAAAATATGATCTAGCAGCCTCATGACATCTGAGCCAGGTCATGGAATGGTAATCAGCCGGTAGATGTCAATCAGCTGCTCCTCCGGTCTTCACACACCTGCACCCCATCCTGTACTTAGAGAGAGAGAGAGGGAGAGTAGCTTGGTCGGGATAGATTGGGAGAACCAATGATTATAGAGGGCGGGAAGCCTGGAGGTGCATGACAAGAATAGGCGGCTTCTCTTTGATGACCCTCCCAGGGCTCGAATAGGAGTGGGTCTGAGGCGGACAGAATATTTCTATATCGTTTTTGTGTACTGTACCTTATTGTAGATGAGAGCTTGCTCTCAAGGATCTTTTGAGATTAAATAAAGATTGAATGGTATTCTTTTTAATTTATTTTGTTACATTTGAACTGATAGGCACAACCCTGTTTCACTCAATAATGTACTAAATAGGCAAGCACAAGCAAGTTTGCCATCAACAATGGGACCCTATAGCAGAACAATGTGTAGAGCTCTAGCCTACTTACAGTATGTCTGCCAGGGGTGCGTAGCCCCGGGGCCGGAGGACATCATATTTTCAATTGCATCTATACATATTTACGCTCTTAACTATGAGCCACTCTGGTTACAGACAGTCACAGGGCTAAAAATGCACTCAGTCAAATGTCTGTGATTCCACAATAGCATGCAACACAACACTATGCCTAGTGACTGGTATTACAGTAAGAGGACGGTACTGCTGCTATGACCACGATAAGTGTCCCTGTCAGCCTAATGGACCTCTGTGTGTCAAACAAGCAGACGGGGGGAGGAGACAAAGGGAAACACACTAGGAACTAAAATACTACTGTACCTGACTAGATAACTTACTGTACCTAATGATAAAAACATTCAGTGGATAGGGAAATAGGGAGGAGACAAATATGGGGAGACAACCTACAGTAAGTAGTGGGGAAAATGGAAAATCTACAAAATAAATGAAAAAAGGCTGTATGCTGCTGGCCGGGGATTGGGATTGTTGGTCCAACAAAATATGCATACAAAATACCGTTGTGGTGCATTCATGAAAAATCTGGGTAGGAAAAGTGACATCCTTCGTCGGTTCTGTCCACATCTGGTCAGTTCCGTAGAGTCAAAACAGCTAATGGAGTCAGTGGCTTGCTGTTTCCAGTTTAACATCCAACCACACACAGCGGGTTAACAGGCACCTGGGGGGGAGATGGTGCATTGAGCAGCCCCCAGAGTAGACTTTTGTGCCCACACTGGATGGAGGACGAAGTTGGCGGATGTGCGACGCGCTGTCACAGACTTCCGTCCAGGAATGGTCCGCCATTTTTACTGTGGGCTCCCATTAAAAAGCCTAGGTGAGAGCTGGGGGAGATACATGGGGACTGTTTAGCAGCCAATACTCAGGGCCTTTCTCAACAAGGTCTGTTGCTCACACTCACAGCTGTGCCCCATCCCGTATCATTTAGTCAATAATGTCCAAATGCACATAGTTCAAGTGGTTCATAGTTGCCTCTCAGTTACACAGTAATCCAAGGCATATATCCAACGTTATTCCACAGCACACACACACACACACACACACACACACACACACACACACACACACACACACACACACACACACACACACACACACACACACACACACACACACACACACACACACACACACATCAACGTGTTTCAAGAATATATGTGCTGTGATGTATTCTGAAGGCTGTAAGACTAGACTAGATAATTAGCTGACATACTTTCTCAGTGCTGGCAATTGCTGCTTGAATAGTAACAATAAAGGTATATTAGATGTGTGTCTCTCTCTCTCTCTCTCTCTCTCTCTCTCTCTCTCTCTCTCTCTCTCTCTCTCTCTCTCTCTCTCTCTCTCTCTCTCTCTCTCTCTCTCTCTCTCTCTCTCTCTCTCTCTCTCTCTCTCTCTCTCTCTCTCTCTCTCTCTCTCTCTCTTATTTTCTCCAAGGGACTCACAAAAAAGAGTGAAGCGTTACATAGCCATTCAAATGTTCAATCATGCAGCATTATGAAATATTTACAACCATGGAAATTGGTGTCAAGAGACCAAATTACACAGTAATTTGCCCCTGGCTGTCAATTACACACAGTGCAACCCTTCAACCCTGCCTCTTATGATGCTGCCTCCCCCTGGGGACGAGAAAGAGTCTCTTTCTTTCCGATTCTCCTGATTCAGCACATTAGCTTCTTCACTGCACTATTCCATATAGCCACCTCGTCTTCTTCACTTACACCATTCCATATAGCCACCTTGTCCATTGAGCTGATACTTTGCTTTTGTGTGGTGGAAAAACAGATAGATTCTGCGTCTGCATCAGAGTGTTTTTTAAATTACCAGCCCCGGGAAGCCAAGGTAAACAAACAGGACTGTGTGTGTGTGTGTGTGTGTGTGTGTGTGTGTGTGTGTGTGTGTGTGTGTGTGTGTGTGTGTGTGTGTGTGTGTGTGTGTGTGTGTGTGTGTGTGTGTGTGTGTGTGTGTGTGTGTGTGTGTGTGTGTGTCTGTGTGTGTCTGTGTGTGTGTGTGTGTGTG